>NC_135713.1:12550458-12850458 GCF_964656455.1 Halichoerus grypus | reverse complement strand
CACACACACACACCGTTTGGCATATGACCAGTGAACTCTACAATCCATTCCAAGGAGGTTGTTTCTTTAGTTAGGGCACATTCTTTGCTCAGAGACTTTTCCCATACCAGCTTCTCCGAGAAAGATTATCTTCCAGGCCACATCAGCTGAGAATTACATAGGTGCTGACTGACATCAAGAGCATTCGGTTCTGTTTCCCTGGCTCTCATCCCCCCTTCCTATAATGGGATCCCGAGTGGCTTCCTCCTCTTTCCTGTATATATCTGGGTGTCCCCAGGGGCTCTCTCAGTGGGCTCGAGGCTGCCGTGGCTGTTACTAGCTGTTCAGCAGTTTGCAAAGCTGTGCAGAAGTACCCAGCTAGCCTCTTGTGCCCAGATTTGGACTGAGATGGGCGCTCTCCCTTCACCTGCAGGCACATGAGTACTGCCTCTGGGGGGCTGCGATAAGGGGGTGTTTCTGATAGCCTGCAAATAGTCAGGCTGCATTGTGCCTCGAGTCTGAGTAGGAGGAAAACCTTACTTTCTCTGTTTCGTCATTGTTTGCCTGATCATGCTGCCTCGTGTCTTGGGGTTTACATTTATTAGCCTTTTTAACTACATGAAGCCGCATCAGCCCTGGTAGGAAACACATGGATAACTCAATGGGTTTTGTGGGTGGATATGAGCTGGGTTAAGAGAACCAAAAAGATGGTAGGTACTGGGAAGTGAAGGGCAGGTGGAAAGCTCCCGGAATGCGTTCAGAGCTATAGCTATGGAAGAGGAGATGAGCTGAGGGTAGCAGAATGTAGCCACTGTCCTGTTCATGATGAGGTGAGGAGGGAGCAGGGAGGGCAGATACTCTGACTTAATGCCACTTCCTCCCTCTGACTTCCTCTGGGCCCTTCCCATTGGCCCCATCCAACCAGGAGTCAGAGGGCAGGGGAGCTAATATGGTTTCATAAAGAAGAGGACAGAAAAAGACAGAAATGAGATCTGGAGGGGCAAATGAGGAGTGTTTGGCACACAGCCTTTCTTTCCCTTCCCTCTGTCCCATGCCACACTAGCTTATGGGTCTTGGGAGCTGGGTTGGAGCAGAAATTCGCAAAGGAAGAGAAGGGAGAGAGAGAGAGAGAGAGAAAGGAACATGTAGGATGACTTTATGGCCAGGCCTGGTGTGGCTAACATCTGGTCCGTCACATCCTGTTGATGACTTAACCACATGGCTCTAACCTGAATGCAAAGAAAGGCAGCATGTTTGAAGAGTATGACAGTCTCTGCTCTGTGTCTGAATCCCAACAGGGAACATAACCTAGAGTGAACCGGGACTCCTTAACACATGTTAATTGAATACTCAGCCCCAATGTTCGCACGTATCCGTTAATTCCTATTGTCCTACGAGTTTTCACCATGCCCTGTGAAGTGTTTGACCCGTTACTCTAGACACGCTACTTTAATAATTATCTAATTTTTAAATTATATGCAACTTTAATTATTTCCACCATTCATTATTTGGAAGAACCATGGAAGATGCTTTTTTCTTTGAGTGAGTTGAGATGATAGAAGAAGGTAAATTTATGTTATTAAAGATTGATGGTCCTTTAAAAATATTCCCCCAAATATTAATTAAGCAAATATTAATGCTTTAATCAAGATTTTAATTTGACTCATTATAAAATGTTCATGCCTATTATAAGTAGGTGCTAACCAAAGCAGGACTTTTGCAGATGCCATTTCTTAAGGTTAGAACAAACAATGAAATCATATTATGGGGAACAGTTAATATGGCAAATTGATTTAATGTCAGCACTATTAGAATCTTAACTCTGCAATTAGAATCTTAATTCTACATGTTTACCACATGAGAAATTTTTGAGTATTTGAAACCAAATATTTAGGACCAAAGAGAAATCCAGAGGAAGAATATATCTTTCCGCTTTCCTCACCATAGGAAATATTGGACCACCATCTGATGCTGTTTTTTCCATTCTTATAAGCAGCTAGTTCTTATTTATAAAACGTCTATGTCAGGCACTAAAAAAAAGTAGCTGCTATAACAAGAATGCTATCAAATAGGGGCTTTGCAATTAAGAACTTTAAATCCAGATGCAAAGTATTGTAATTTGAGATAAATTACAAAATAATTCATGTGTTAAAAATTAGTCTATCTGCCAACATTTTCTTGTAAATGCTTTAGCTGTTAATTAGCGGCATTTATATGGTACATTCTTGGCATGTGAATTCATAGAATTGGTGAGCACTGTGCAAATGAGAAAATAATTTATCTTCATTTCTGATTCTCCTTTTACTAGCTGTCAAGATCCCTGTGTGCCCCTTCCATCCACCACCCCCACTTAAAACCATCACCGGTTTATGTTACGTTGTTCGCTCATTAACGATTTCTCCTCGACTGCACCAGGCTGCAACGCTTAGTGCATAGCAACTGTTTGTTGGAGCGATGTTGTTTAAGAAATCCAAACTAACAACTCTGAAGTTAAGGGATTCATCTGAATCTTTCACAAGGAACACTCAGAATGATCATTTTCTAAAGATGTGCAGGCAGGGAATTATGTCCACAAATCAGAAGGAGGAAATTCTCATCACATTGACTTAGTGTCGGCAGATTCCATGGGCATCATGTCTTTGCTGTAACTTTCTTCTCCTGGAGAAAAGTAAAAATATGGGTTACCTCAGGCCTACTGGTATTTATCAACTGAACCTGAAAGCGACTTGTATTAAATTTCTGCTAACTTATTTATATAGCTTTTCTCTCTCTCACAGAGCAAGTATAGCTAGATTTCCTCCTAATCAGGCCATATATCCTGGGTTTCTTGACATGGGTCCCTTTGGTATTGCAATGAAGCAGTGGTCAGTGTGAACTACGGACAGCCAGGGTTCACCAACTGAGAGGTGACCATGGATGACCAACCAGTAAGGTCTTGGGTACTTATCCAAGCTCCAAATCCATCCCTGGATGCTGGACTTGGGACTAGAGTCTTCATGGTCACACAAGCATTGCTGGACAGCGGTTCCATGCTTTAAAAGTCACATGGCAGGGGTCCCTGGGTGGCTCAGTCGGTTGAGCGACCAACTCTTGATTTTGGCTCAAGCCCTGATCTCAGGGTTGTAGGATCGAGCCCTGCTTCAGGCTCTGTGCTAGGCGGGGAGTCTGCTTGGGGTTCTCTCCGTCTCCCTCCGTCCCTCCCCTTGCTTGCGCGCATGTTCTCTCACTCTCTCAAATGAATGAATAAATCTTTAAAACAAACATTTAAAAGCCACATGGCAGAGGGCCATTTTGGGGACTCTGTGCAGCACTGAGGGCTCTAGGATATGATAATACTAGGATTTACTGAACTTGAACCACATGCCATCCTCGTTCTAAGTAGTAACATATGTCATTCCCAGTGCACACAACGGCAGGGTTACCAGCGTTCGAGGTACAGCTGGCGTCTGTCCCAGGGCTCAGTTCCAACATGGGATGGTCACGAGTGTGCTCTCGGCTGTGTCTCAGAGAAGGAGTTCTTGGCGCCCCTCCTGCCACACGCGTACTGCACTTCGGGGTAATGTGACATATCACGGGTATCAGGGCCCTGTGGAGCTGGTATTGCAGATTACAGTACATGCTTGAAACTCCACTTTACCTTCACATAACTGGCAAGAGGCTGAAAAATATTCCCGCAAAGAAACTTTGGGTTGAAGGAAATTATAACACTGCAAACATAATCAAACAATAAGAACATGGCCAAGTGGGCATTCCTAGTACTAGTGTAGTCATATTTCTAGGAGAAAAAAAACGACAAATCTAATCATATCTGACAAAAAGCTAAAAACCTAGAAACGAGTAGAGATGTTTCGAAATGTGGGTTTGCATCTTCTGTTGTTAATTACAAATCTTTCCCCCAAGTGCATTGTCATGGACTAGATAAAAACTAATGATTGTATAAATCCCTGGCTCGGGAACTGCCGGCCCAAGACTTCCCAAGGGCACCACCAGGTACTATAAAATTTCAAAGAACGCACAGTAAAGTACAGCGCCACCTGCCAGGCGCTTGGTGAATTACTAGCGCGAGGGAGCTCAGAGTTTCAGATTTCAACAGTCGATCTTGCACATTGATGATGTCATACATTTGTGAAGCTAGATTTACAGCATTTGCTCTGATAAAACACAAGTGCCTTTGATAAAAGACCTCAATGTGAGACAGGAATCCATCAAAATCCTAGAGGAGACATAGGCAGTAACCTCTTTGACATCGGCCCAGCAACTTCTTTCAAGATTCATCTCCAAAAGCTAGTGAAACAAAAGCAAAAATGAACTTTTGGGACTTCATCAAGATAAAAAGCTTCTACACAGCAAAGGAAACAGTCAACAAAACAAGGAGGCAACCCACAGAATGGGAGAAGATATTTGCAAATGACACTACAGATAAAGGGCTGGTATCCAAGATCTATAAAGAACTTCTCAAACTCAACACCCAAAAAACAAATAATCAAGTCAAAAAGTGGGCAGAAGACATGAAAAGACACTTCTCTGAAGAAGACATACAAATGGCTAACAGACACATGAAAAAAATGTTCATGATCATTAGCCATCAGGGAAATCCAAATCAAAACCACACTGAGATACCACCTTACACCAGTTAGAATGGCAAAAATGGACAGGGAAAGAAACAACAAATGTTGAAGAGGTTGTGGAGAAAGGGGAACCCTCTTACACTGTTGGTGGGAATGCAAGTTGGTACAGCCACTTTGGAAAACAGTGTGGAGGTTCCTCAAAAATTTAAAAATAGACCTACCCTATGACCCAGCAATTGCACTACTGGGTATTTACCCCAAAGACACAGATGTAGTGAAAAGAAGGGCCATACGCACCCCAATGTTCATAGCAGCAATGTCCGCAATAGCCAAACTGTGGAAAGAGCCGAGATGCCCTTCAACAGATGAATGGATAAAGAAGATGGGGTCCATATAAACAATGGAATATTACTCAGTCATCAGAAAGGATGAAAACCCAACTTTTACATCAACATGGATGGGACTGGAGGAGATTATGCTAAGTGAAATAAGTCAAGCAGAGAAAGTCAATTATCATATGGTTTCACTTATTTGTGGAACATAAGGAATAGCATGGAGGACATTAGGAGAAAGAAGGGAAAAATGAAGGGGGGCGGAATTCGGAGGGAGACATGAACCATGAGAGACTATGGACTCTGAGAAACAAACAGGGTTTTGGGGGGGAGGGGGGATTGGTTAGCCCGGTGATGGATATTAAGAAGGGCACATACTGCATGGAGCACTGGTGTTATACGAAAACAATGGATTGTGGATCACCACATCAAAAACTAATGATATATTGTATGGTGACTAACATAACATAAAATTAAATAAATAAATAAATAAATAAATAAATAAATAAAAAACACAAGTGCCCCTCGACGATAGGTGGAATAGATCATGGAAGTGGCAGTGTCTTATTTTGGTCCCAAGTTGGAGAAGATGTGCAGGGTCACATGTCCTGTTATACATAGTTATAGTCATTTAATAGTGACACTTACTCTATTCTTTTTTTCAATGGCTAGTAAGTTAGGGAATAAATACTTACTAAGTTGTCTGGATTCACCCACTCAATAAACAGCTACAAGTTATTCTTTTAGGCTAGGAGCATTGTGAGAAAATTTACCGTCATGCTAAAAGTTCCATGAACCTAGAAAATCTGGGAACCTCGGCTGTAAACCCATGATAGTTACCAAGACTCTTTCAAAGTGTAATATGCAAGATAGGGAGACAAGTCTCTTACACTGTTCCTACAAAGATAGTTTCAAGTCACATTTGAACAGGGCAGACCAGTTTTATTCATGCACTTGGGATCTTTTTGAAGGTCTTATAAAAGCTGATAGTTCTCACCATGCCTACAAATTTGCATTAGGGCAATCTCAGTTCTCATTGCCCCAAATTGGTGTTTGCATTTTCAAGGATCATGGCTGCCTTGGATTTTAATTTGCTTGTGCAGCTAAGATGAAATGCCCCTAAGCACTGAAGCGCCTGTAGCTAGCACTCAAGTGACTAGATGCAAGGCTTCTTGGGGCAACATGTTTCACCGTTCCCTACAGGAGGCAGAAATCTTTATTAATAGAGCATATAAGGTAACAGGCCATGAGTCTGGTTTTGGCTCCACTTCTTGAAAACATACTCTTGTCTTCCCTGCATGTCCTCTGTCACCCATTATGCTGGGCTCCAGACTCAACGCTCTATCAAACATCAAACTTTGTTGGCAGTTGTTTGCCCCCAGACTCACGGTTCTGCCCTCTCCTGGATTAATAAAGAGGAGGGACCAGTTTTGTTCAGATTACTGAGACTCGCCTTTGAGTGAATCCATCATCCCGCCACATTCTAGTAGGTGATGCCCCTTGAGCCATCATTCCAGAGCTTTGTGTGAACCAGCCTTCCTTTTCTGTAAGAGAAATAAGTTCCAGAAATGCCTCCATGTAAGGCCATCCAGGGCTCTCTCCATCCTTTTTCTCCCTCCCTGCCCTTGCTGGCCTCTCCTGAGCTGCTCTGCATGCAGAGCCCCTGGGCCCTACATACCAGGTCCTCATTTTCATTTTCCTCCTCCCTTTCCTCACAGTATATTGATAATTCTCTTCATTGTTCCCAGGCCCTGCATCCTGGGTCATTCCATGCTCAGAAGCTCATAAAATTAGCGGCTCATTTGTTGGCAGTTTGGCTGGGCTCAGCTGGGCAGTTCTTCTGTTGGTCTTGACTAGGCTCACTTATGCATCTCTGGCAGATGCCAGGAAGCTGACACCTGATTGGGGACCTCAGGCAGGTTGGCTTGTCTCTGGTCCACATTGGATGCTTCTCCACGTGACCAAGTCACTTGTGCCACTTTCTATTGGTTAAAGCAAGTCTCACAGCCAATCCCAGACTCAGAGGGTGGGGAATTGGCTCCACCCCTTGATGGGTAGAACTGCGAAGCATCATCACCATTTTTGCAATCTACCCTAAGGGGAGTGACAGCACATGGGCCAGAGAGTAGTGCAGCCTCTTAAGTTGTAAGTGTAAGTTTAGATTTCATTCATAATTAAGTTGGAAAGCCATCTGAGAGTCTGGAGCAGAGCTTTAACGTGATCTGACTTAGTAATTGAAAACTCTCTCTCCGGCTGCTCTGTGGAGAAGAAACCATAGCAGGGCCAGGAAGCTGGATGAGCAGCTAGGAGGCTGTTGTAATAATTCTGTCAGACTTGGTAGCAGCTTGAACTGGAGGGTGGTGGTGAAGGGGGTGAGAAATGACCACATTCTAGATACACACTGAGTGCCTTCCCCTGCTTATTCCTTCTTTTTGTCACCTTGATTGAAAGCTCTTTTGGGCGAGGAATGTTTTATTTTTCACAGTGTTCTTAGCACGAAGGACCATGGTTGGCACATAGCGGATGTTCAATACATACTTGTTGAAGGAATGAGTGAGGAAATGAATCTGTTGGGCTTTTGATTTTCAAGGTGAACTTACGGAAAGAAAAAAACCCCATTCCCAGAAACTCCTTGGGACCCCAGTGGCTCTGGGCAGCTCACGGCTGCTCATGGCCTGTTGTGCCGATGCAGGCTTTCTGCTTGTTGTCCTTGGACCAGGCTGCTGGCACGGGAGTGTCCTTGACTTGAGCACTTAGCACCACACGTATGGACATAAAGCCTAGGGGAAACCATTTGTGAAGGGTTATTTAGTAATGCATTTTAAGCTAGTTCATTTTGCTTCATTGCATTCTGCATGTTTATTTGAATCTGTGGGTTGAGTTTTTATTACTTTAAATAGAAGTAATAAAACACAGAGCCTTGGGTTTTTTGCCTTGGAGGAATAATTGGCGGGATAAACTCCGAATTTGAGCATTCTTAAATGTTATTGTCAGCAAGTCAGTAAACATAATTGTTTTGTTGGCTGATAAGGATTTCAGTATCCCCAAAACATGTTGTGTTCATGAATAGGCATCCTTTAACATTTTAAAATCACAAGGCTTCCAACCTTCATGGCTTCAGGAACTTGGAAAAATTAAAATCAAATTTTTTCAAGTCCCTTGTAGAAAGGATGTGAGGGTGATGCTTCCCGCAGGCTCTCTCTGCGCCTGGTACCAGAGGAAATGTCAGCTTCTTCAGGACCCATCCTTCTCCTGCTCCAGAGCTCAGCCCCTCTACGGCTCAAGACTCTTATTCCTCAGTTGTTTTTCTTCTCTTTCCTGACTCTTCAGTGTCTCCTCTCCATTAGATTATCCCCAGAATAATGTAGAGTTCCGATGTCCCCTATCCCCATTCTAAGAAACAGAACAAAAGAAGCAAGATGGTGGACAAGTCCACCTTCCTCTGATGCACCCAGCTACTGCTCTCCTTTTCTTTCCCAGCCATTCCACTTAAAAATATTGCCCCCCTCACTGTTTCTGCCTCTTCCCTTCTCTGTCCTTCTTCAGCCCACTCTAAGCTGCTTCTTCCTCTGTTAGTTTCCTGAAACTGTTCTTGCTGAAGCCAGTTAGGACCTGGAAGAGGGTCTTCAGACATGTCAGAGCATGAAGCAGGGGTGATGCCCTCCTTTCTTCTCTTGCTCTCATGTCTCTTTCCTGCTTCCCCTTATCTCACCTACTGCTCTGTTTCCTTTTGGTTTTTATCTTGGTTCTTATTTCTCTTTCAAATACGGTAATTCTTTCATTTTCATAAATCCAACTACCTACTTAATGTCTTCACTTGAATGCTTCGTGGGAATTTTGATCTAAATGTCTGTAACTGGACTCTTGGTCTTTCCCCTCAAAGATTGCCTTCCTCCAGGCTCCCTACCTCAATGTGTTGCTCCTCCATTCACCTGCCTTCTGAAGCCACCATGTGGCCCAAATCATGGCCCCCTCCTATTTGGACCAGTTGAATGACCTTCTAAATGGATTTTCTGTTTCTCCCCTGCTTGGATCCATTCTCTACATGGCCATGAAAGAAGCATCACCTTCTGCCTTAAAACACTTGGTGGTTGGTTCCCCAGTGATGTTGGGAGAAAACCTCAGCCCTCGAAAGGACTCGCAGGCTCGGCCTGACCCAGGCGGTGCCTGAGGCTTTGAGCTCCTCTCACGTCACTTCCTCTGCATGCATGCATGTGCCTCCAGACCGCCACAGGTGCTTGGGGCTCTGCCCTCTGCCAGGCACAGCTGTCCCCTTGCTCTCCTCCTAATGACATCTTCTTACTCGTCCCTCAGGTCTCAGGAGAAAGTGCCTTTTGGTCCAACAGGCTTCCCTGAACACCCAAACCCGCTTTCCTCCTTCAGAGCAGCTGTGTTGGTTCTCACGGCCCTTGTCACGATTTGTAGTTATGTGCTGACTTTCTTGGTGCCATTTTGGTCTAGTGTCTGTGCCTTCTGCTCTTCTGTAGGTACCACGTGAGCAGGAACTTCCCTGACTTTTCACCAGCAGATGCCCAGCATCAGGCACATAGTGAGCACTAAGTTATTGGGTGAACATGTGAATTTTATTTCCTACTTTATTTTGGAAGACAACTGAGTTCAAAGAAAGCAGTCATCAGTTTCTGTGGGCCTTCCTGAGAGACCAGTCCAAACGGGGGCAGGACTGTGCTCTGTGGCTTTGTGTAGAGCACTTCCAGACCCATGATGTTTTCTCTGGATGCTTAACATGAAAATTCTTCAGGAGAGCAAAGAAAGAAGCTAGTCCTGAGGCATGCCTCCCCAAATAAATCAGTTTAAGAAAAGTTTGAACCATTTTATCAGATAGCTTTAAAAGGTTAGTGAATAAACATGCCGAGTGGGTACAGTCAGGAATAAATAATTCACAGCATCCCAAATGAGCCATATTATAGCACAGTCGATCCAGTCATATTTTATTTATCTCTGTATTGAAGAAAATCAATTTGAGAAAATTTCCAGAGCAGTCCTGGTGCTTAGCTGATCACCACCCCCTCCTCTATGTGTAAAGTCAGGTGATTCTTTTCAGACAGAACAGCTGCAAAACTCATTCTTTCTCTTGCTCTTATTACTTCTGGTAAGATCCCCACCGCTGCAGTACTTACACATTTGTCCTTTTCAGTGTGTTTCTGACTTGTTATTTTATTTATTTGTTTATTTGTTTGTTTGTTTATGATAGAGAGCATGCGTGTGTGTGTGCGCACGTGGGTCCCGTCGGAGAGGGGGGAGGGACGGAGGGAGGGGGAAAGAGAGAGAATCTTAAGCAGGTTCCACAGCTCGATCTCACGACCCTTGAGATCATGACCTGAGCTGAAATCAAGAGTCAGATGCTTAACTGACTGAGCCCCCCAGGCGCCCCTCTGACTTGTAATTTATAATTGCTCTGTGCTTCTAATCACCAGAATGACATTGCGTTAGAGTTTGGTTCTCTTCCATGGTCTCTGTCCTCCTTAGATGTCCTAGCTGGGCAATCTCAGCACCCCAGAGCTTTCATCCCTGTGCTGCCCCTGCGTGAGGGGGGTGGCACTGTTTCTGAGAAAACTACTTCTGTTATAAAGGTGTTCTTTGGGGGGTGCCTGGGTGGCTCAGTCAGTTAAATGTTTGCCTTCGGCTCATGTCATGATTCTAGGGTTCTGGGATCAAGCCGTGCATCAGGCTCCCTGCTCAGTGGGGAATCTGCTTCTCCCTATGCCTTCAGCTCCCCCTTCTTGTGCTCTCTCTCTCTGTCAAATAAATAAATAAAATCTTTTTTAAAAAAAGTGTTCTTTGGGAATTTTACACAAATCCAATTTCTTTAATATTTGTCCATAGGTTTAGATATCTTTGTGCAACTATTCATCAATGAATGAGGTTATACCTTTGATTTATTTCAAAATATTCCAAAATACTTTTTATCATAATCAATAGGATAGCAGGTTTTACTTATGATTCCAGTAGCCTTAAGATTAATTTCTCTAGGGGCGCCTGGGTGGCTTAGTCGGTTAAGCGTCTGCCTTCAGCTCAGGTCATGATACCAGGTCCTGGGATCCAGCCCCACATCAGTCTCCCCCTCAGCCAAGAGTCTGCTTCTCCCTCTCCCCTGTTCATGTGTGCTCACTCGCTCTCTCTCTCAAACAAATAAATAAAATCTTTTAAAAAATTAATTTCTCTAACATTGTTATAAGATCTCTTTATCAAGGTGGACAAAGTGTAGTCAATAGCTCAGCACTGCTTTTTTTTTTTTTTTTTTCCAAAGTTCATATGGTGGCAGAAACTTTTCTGTATCACTGTAATGACAGTTCTCTGCAATTTAGGGGGTAGGGGTTACACTGAACTAAGCCATTTTAAATATTCAGAGTTGTTTGAGGAAATCATAAGCGTGAAAAAGCAGGCAATCCCAGTTGCCTGTTAGATATCTAGGGGCACCTGTCATGAAGGTAGGACAGTGGGTATAGTACATACCCTAGTGAGAGAGAATCCCAGCCCTGAGCACGGAAGTGCAGTCAGTTTGATTTCATAGAGATGGATTCAATTTTGTGGTTATAGTCAGAAAGCATCCTGTGATCAAAATGCTTCCTTTCAGGACACTGACTTCAAGAATGCCATTCATTGACTTGATATACTTAAACATAAAGAGGATGATTTTCTTTGTTGCCTGCTGGTTCTCTTCTGACGGTCATTACTAAGTACATGCATGTTCCAAAGGCTAGAATCATGCCACACGCAACTTTTTCCATCTTGCCCCTAATGATTCTCAACCTCGCGAAATGTGAATCAACCTGAGCTTACACGAGTGTTTAGTTCTCAGAGACGCCCATGCAAAACCAGTCTCAGCAGAATTGCTTATATTGACATTTTCCTAGAAAAAATAATCTAGAAATGTAAATAAGTCCCAAGTTTCAATTTAAGTGTTATAAAACTTTTGTATAAACCTTTTTATTTCTTGCTGCTCACCCAGTGTATGAAAGTACTAGATCACTGGGAACGTACATGCTTTCTGAAAACACTTCCTTAAGAAAAAGTGTTCTTCCATGTTGTTGCTTCTGTCCTCTTTTCCACAATCCAGGGCTCTTGATTCAGATTTACTGATGAGCTCCTTCTTTTCTCATAAAGCGACGAGGCTGCGACATGAAGCAGCACCTGACCGTGTTCCCCAGCCGAGGGGAAAGCCAGCCGCGTGCAACATGCCATTCAGGGACACACAGGGAGAGAATCTAAGTGCACGTCCTGTGAGAGCGTTATGACAGAAATGGATGAATTAGGGAGGGAGAGGGCACTTGTTGCAAAATAATGGTTTAAATTAGACTCACAAATTTTATCTTAATAAGTAGATTGGCTACATATTTCACTTTACATTATTCTTATTACAAAATGCCCTTTGCAAAGTTCCACCTCAGTCTTCATTAAAAATGTTACTGCCAAGTCAAGACTCATAATCCTATTCATGAACTTCACTGGTGACAGGAATTTATTCACTGCAAAAGGGTGAAAGAATCGCCACGGTGTGAGCCATGGTGTGCAGTTAAATGCTACGGATGAATATTGTCAATTAGCAGAGGTTGGTTTTCATTCCATCACACGGGTGTTTTATTGTTTTTGTTTTTGTTTTTAAGATTTTATTTATTGGATATATAGAGAGAGCACGAGCAATGGAGAGGGGCAGAGGGAGAAGCAGACTCTCCACTGAGCAGGGAGCCCGATATGGGGCTCAATCCCAGGACCCTGGGATCATGACCTGAGCCTAAGACAGACGCTTAACTGACCGAGCCACCCAGGTGGCCCCAGGCATTTTATTCTTAAAAGCAATAATCCAAATAATCAAAGTAAATTAAATCTTAGGAAAAATATGAGAAATCATGTTGTATTTCATTTTCTTAATAATGAAGGCAGCCATTTCTTCTTGCTTATGAGAGAAAGACTTTCTAGGGTATCAGCCCTGATACCCAATGCCAGTAGGTCCTCCACATCCACCAGTTGTGCAACATGGAGATTCTGAACATGAAGGAGACACGACCACTCTACCAAGAATGAGGATGTTTTCCGGGGGATGAACAAGCTAGAAGTAACAGAAAAGGGGCACGTTGGAAATGATGTGCAAACATAATCAGTACAAAAATGGAACCCCAAAAAATCATTTTCAGATTTTAGACTCTTTCTATACCATTTTTCTTTAGTTGTATAAGCTCGGTTTTCATCTTAAAACTAAGGTCCCTGTGACTGTGAAAAAGTGAGATAATGACCATCCTTGGAAAATAAAAATACTCCCTTGATATAAAATATCAGAATTAGGAGAATGGATTGTATTGTTAACAATTTCTCAAGGACAGTGTGGTGTTGAGATTTTAATATGTGTCATTCCTTAATTACGCCCTTTTTTATCCTCACTCAAATACGTGTATTTTTTTTAACTGGAGAAGACAGACTCTGATCTAAAAACTATCTTTTTTTTTTTTTAAGATTTTTATTTATTTATTTATTTGACAGAGAGAGAGACACAGCAAGAGAGGGAACACAAGCAGGGGGAGTGGGAGAGGGAGAAGCAGGCTTCCCACCGAGCAGGGAGCCCGATGCGGGGCTCGATCCCAGGACCCTGAGATCATGACCTGAGCCGAAGGCAGACGCCCAATGACTGAGCCACCCAGGTGCCCCCTATCTTTTTTTTTTTTTTTTAAAGATTTTATTTATTTATTTGACAGAGAGACACAGGGAGAGAGGGACTATAAGCAGGGGGAATGGGAGAGGGAGAAGCAGGCTTCCGCCGAGCAGGGAGCCTGATGCGGGGCTCAATCTCAGGACCCTGGGATCATGACCTGAGCCGAAGGCAGATGCCCAACGACTGAGCCACCCAGGCCACCCCTTTAACCTATCTTTCTAAAATTCTATCTTTTTGGGGCACCTGGCTGGCTCAAAAATGAGCCTATGACTCTTGATCTGAGGGTTGTGAGTTCAAGCCCCACGTTGGATGTAGAGATTACTTAAAAATAAAATTAAAATAAATAGATAAAATTCTATCTTTTTAAAAATGGAGCAACATTAACGTAGTGAATTTCTTCAGTATGCTCAGGAATGTTCCAAATTTTAGTCATACTTTTCATTGGATCGCTAGTTAACATTAATTATGGTTGTTGCATTGAAATGGTTAACGACATGTTGGATACAGATGTGCTCCTTTGAATGAAAGTCTCAACTCCCCACCACGAAAAGAGAAAGAAAGCATGAGGTACCTCAAATATTGCCAATCCAATACATAAAGAAAAAGCTTTCTAGAAATTATGTTAAGCTGCTAATAATTTTAAGGAAAGATAATATGTCTGCCAGAGACAAATCTATTTTAAATATATCACATATTGCCAAGAGTTTCCTTTACTGGAGGTGTTGGCCATGGGATGAGCAATTTCCTCTTGTAGATACTGCAACAGTCATGCTTTCTGGTTGTATCGTTCTTTAATTCCTCAGCTTTTGATATGGAATGAATTATCTTCTTGTTGGACCTGAAGGAGTATGGTAACTATTACTTCATAGGCTGGAGGTTAGAAATATAAAACCACACCACTTTCTGAGTCTGCTATTATTAATTATAACAATAAATAAGGTCTGTAATAATAACAGAAAAGATCTGTAACTTATGTTGGTCATTAACTGGCTGTGTGATCTTGGGTAGGTCACTTTACCTTTGTTCTCAGTTTATGTGGAATGGGTATTTGGAGTAGATTGTTTCTAAGTACTTTTTTTAACCTCTGATATTTTCTAGTCCAAATAAATATCCATTTTATATTATGTGGTTCTATTATATTGTATTGTGATTGTACACTTCATATATGACGATGCTGCTCTTCACCTACAACTGCTAGCCCATGTGTCACTGGTGGAAAGATGCAAACGTACATGGGATGAAGGGTCTTCTTCATTACTTCTGATCCCTCTAAGTCAGTGACATGATTTAATGATTCATTTGTGGAAAACAATCTTACTGGGGCTCCTGGGTGGCTCAGTCAGTTGAGGGTCCTACTCTTGATTTCAGTTCAGGTCATAATCTCAGGGTTGTGAGATGCAGCCCTGTGTTGGGCTGGGCATGGAGTCTGCTTGGGATTCTCTTTCTCTCCCTCTCCCCTTTCCCCCTTAAAAAAATTATCTTACAAATACTGAATTATGTGACTTTGGTCTCCCTTAGTGTCCTAACCAAAAATTCCTTGCAGTATCACTTTTGTCTTTTAAAGAGGGCCTTTAAAATGGCATATATTCTAAAATTTTATAAATTAGTAACAAAATAGAGGAATATAATTTGCCCAGTTTTTCTAGAGAACCAGAAAGAAAATATAGTCCCCAAATGGGACTTCACTGATAAGTTAACACTGATGGTCCTGGAAAAAAAAAGGGGGTTGTTGCTGTATTTGTGCATTTGATAAACTGTCTCTGGGCTTGCTCGCACTCAGAGCTCAGCTGGCGAGTTTCTGGGAAGTCCGTCCTCTTCACAGTTAATAGCTAGATGTTGCTCATGGAGCATTTACGTGCCAGGGATGCTGCTAAGCATTTTATAAAAATTATCTCTTGAGATGCTCACAGCATTTCTACAGATTAGTAGTATTATCCCTGTTTTGCAGAATGAGGCTCTGAAATGTCCAGCACATTTCCCACGTTATACAGAAAATGACAGTTAGGACTCTCACTGAGGTCCAGCTACACTGAGGCTTCTGACATTGGCCACCGTCAGGGGGGAGGACACAGGCTAGTGGCCGCGCACACACGCACACACTACACAGATGCTGTCTCCATCAAGTTGTTCACACAGAGCTCTGCTTCTGCAGCTGCGGAAGAGACACTTCGCTCATGGGCCCCAGCTGCCGGGACGTACACTGGCCCCATTCTGTGTTGCCCACTCTCTCACCTTCCTGGATTTTCAATGTCAGTGGGAGCAGCTTCCAGAGACCACACCATGAACCACCGTAGTAGCCGTTCTCCGTGCTGCACTCGCTTCTTCCCCGTCCCAGGCCACTGGGGCTTCTGCAAGTGAACAGATCTGACCTTCTGGGCTCCTTCTTTCTGCACCTGGAGCTTGTCCTTCCCTGGGAACCGTTCTGCCCCCCACAGGTCCCCTTCCTCTTCCCTGGCAGGTATCCAGACAGGACCTTCCAAGTTCTGGACCCACCACCACAACCCGACGCCTGCCCGCCCTCTTCTGGTCTTTGCCCTAAAATGCCCAGATAAAGGCTTTTATTTCTTTTAGTGAGGGGCTCATTTAATGTTATCACAGCTATTTCATAATTTATTAATTATGTGGGGGTAACAAGTTGCCTTATTTTGCTATTTGCAAAGCATGCTGTGCTCTCTGGTCATGTGCTCCTACTTTCGGTTGCAAAACTTGTCAAAGAAGTTTGTTGAAGAATAAATTATCCTTCACTAGGGACATAACCTCCTAAAAAGCAACCGTATGGTAATATGATTTCCAAAAATATCAATAGTGCTTCCCTTAAGCTCTCTTCTTATCTTCAAAACACTTAGTTGATTTTTTTCACTCTACATCTTTCCGGGGAGGGAAAACGCTAGAAAATTTGCTTTTGCATCTTCTGGCAGACAAATCTTGTTCATTAGTAAAGTGGCTTCAAAGCCAGTTCACCTGTCAGGAGGATAATTTCTTATTCATTCCTTCTGCGACACTCATTATTTAGGAATGTTTTCCAGATAGAACTTCCGTAAGAAGTACAGGTGCAGATTTGTAAAAGCCTCACCTGCAGCCAGGGCTCTGGCCACGGTCCAGGGTCACGGGGCAGGAGGTTTCTGCCACTGTCGGAAGGAACGGGCTGGCTCTCCTGGAGTGGCAGTTATTAAGCGGCAGGATGAAGAGTGAATCGTACTGAGCCCACAGGAATGAGAAGATGAGCCAGCTAGGAAGGGCGAGGCTTCGGGGTACGTCCGGAGTCCCCGTAGCCGAGGACCCATGCTGGTGCTCGTGTTCCCGACCCGTTGGCCAGCTCGGCAGCCTTGCCACAACGTTCTGCTTCTCTGCTTGGACCACTCTCTTCTCTTCCTTAAAATGAAGGGCCTCTGAGGAGCGTTCTGCCTCCTTCCAAATGTGCTTTTATGAGGACAAGTTCTAAATTGTGTGTGTTCGGAGCTGGACTAGGCTGAATTTGGTCCCCGGGGGACACATTTTTCTTCTGTGCTCACCATTGCTCTCAGAACCAGGTTGTTTTGCCTTTCTCTCCTGTCTAAAGGGCTATTCCTTCTACAACACAGGAGTTTAGTCTGTAGGGCAGCTTCCTCTCTCCAAGGCCTAAAGCTGGCCTAATCCAGGTTGGTACCAGAATATTAGCACCATCCTAATCTTTTTGGATAGCTTTTTTCCAATTCCTAATCAAAACTAGAAAAGGCCAACAGTTTCCAGTAATCTGGGTGATTACGGTGTATGGAGACACTATGTGGGAAGGCCATACAGCATTACGGATGTTATAGTGACCAAGGCCATGGCCTTGGATGAGGGTAGCTCAGTCTGTCTCTCTTTCCATCCATCCATTCATCTGTCCATCACGCACCTATCTTTCCTTTCCTTTCCTTTCCTTTCCTTTCCTTTCCTTTCCTTTCCTTTCCTTTCCTTTCCTTTCCTTTCCTTTTCCTCCTTCCCTCCCTTTCTTCTGTCCATCCATCCCTATCTATCTCTCCCATGTTACAAAGAAATCTTTCCTTAAGCAACATGCCTTTCCCCCCTTCATCAATGCTTTATTGAATCACCTCTCATTCATTTTAAAAATTAGCATGTAGTGCTAATATATACATGTAGCTGATTGCCTGCAGAATCACAGAGAGTGTGTGCTTGTGTTTAACTGGGCACCGTGTGTGTATCAGTGCATTAGTCGCCATCTGACATCATCCTCTCTGCACCATTTCTCACACATTTTCCAGACTCAGTGACCATGTAATGTAGTTTGCTGGCTGATGAGCTGACCCGTGGCACACCTTGGATGTCTCTGCTGTTCAGTTTCCCAGGAAACTAAGTGCAATTATCTTGAAAAGAGTCAGGCCTTTTCCCCCTCTTTCCCCCTCGTTTCTTTTGCTCAGAAGAGAATACAACTGAAGCACCAACAGTCCAAACACAGCATATTTTAGTTTTAAGTGTGATAGACCAGAAGAGTGTTTCATGACCTTGGCACTAGCAACATTTTGGGCCAGACAATTTTTTGTTGTGGGGCCTGACTTACAGGTTGTAGGATGTTGAGCAGCCTCCCTGACCCCTTAACCCCTAGAGGCCAATAGCACCATCTCCAGGAATGACAAGCAAAAATGTCTCCGGATATTGTTAGATGACCCCTGGGCAAAATCATCCATGGTTGAGAACCGCACTCTAATTAGAAAGTCAAAGTGGCTTTTGGGATCTTTTCATGCTGTCAGAACAAGTCACGCACATAAAGAGAAAAAGCAAAACCTAACCTCATTATTGACCCAATGTTTCTTGAGTTCTGCCAGCATGTCACCACACTGCCAAGTGACAAGGACTCTGACATCGGGAAGGTCCAGCCCTGCCTGCAGAGAGCTCACAGTGAGGTGGGTCGGGGGACAGGTGTGTAAACAGTCACGGACAACAGGACTTACAGGGAGAAAATGAGTCATACTGCTAGGTGTTACACAGCACTTTTCACTTCTCAGTTCTTCCGGCGTCCTGCATTCCCAGTCCCTTTTTAAAAACTGGGCACCTCTCTTGTTCATTCTCCTGCCTGGGAGCCTTGCTCGAGTTGCTCAGGTTTTAGCTCAGATTTTCACATCTCCGAATTCTCCCTGCCATTCACAGGCCAGCCTGTCTCTTCCAGGAAGCCGTTCTAGATTGCTTTAGCTTGCATCGGTGTCTATCCACCAACCCCCCCCCCCCCCATGAGACTCACAATCCCTTCCGCTTGGCTTGTGGCTTAATTACATGCTGTATTGTTTGTACCTGTTGCCCCCCTGCTTGCCATGCACTGGGCTAATCACTCAAGAGACTGTGGGCTACTTGAAGGCGGAAACCAGATGTTATACTGGATTATTCACATTACTGGCTAAGTGAGTCATTCTTTGACTGCCGTTGGCTTGCAAAACTCAGTGTAAGAGGAGAACTCAAAACTATTAGGAAAAGTGAGTGAATGATAAGGTGAAGGTGAAGCAGATCTAAAGCTAAAGAATGGCAGGTACTTGGGTCTTCTGTCTGGTACCTTATTTTCTGCCTAATGAACTTCCCCTGATGCTTCCAAACCCCAGGGCACATGTTACCTCCTGCTCTATGCTTTCTGTGGCTTCCGATTATGCAGTGTATCTCTGCTTTGACAGCATGGTGTGCACAGATGTGATTGCTGGGGAGTCCCTGTGGTCTTGTCCAAAGTCATATGGCAAAGAGGTGGAAATATCAGACCCTGTATTCAAATCTCACCTAGAATCTAAACTCTTTATCCAGTGTGTACCTTTCTAGGAATTGAAAAGCTGAGCAGAGTGAATTTGG
Source organism: Halichoerus grypus (assembly GCF_964656455.1). Lineage (NCBI taxonomy): Eukaryota > Metazoa > Chordata > Mammalia > Carnivora > Phocidae > Halichoerus > Halichoerus grypus. The sequence goes on along the minus strand of NC_135713.1, from coordinate 12,831,106 downwards.
GTAAATGGCGTTATGGGTCCCCTCTCTGTTGTGTTGCACTAGGAATTAAATTTAATTAAAAAGTAAACTCATTTCAAGTATTTTATAATAAAAGAGCATACACCAACCAAGCAAGTAATTGCTGAAAAGATTTCACTCATTTTGCTATTTTAAGGATTCTTTTTTGAGGGCTTAAAAAATGGTCTTATTCAGGGGCGCCTGGGTGGCTCAGTCAGTTGAGTATCTGACTCTGGATTTCAGCTCAGGTCCTGATCTCAGGGTCCTGGGATCAAGCCCCATGTCAGACTCCATGCTCAGCAGGGAATCTGCTTGAGATTCTCTCCCTCTCCCTCTGCCCCTCCTCCTGCTAGCTCTCTCTCTCTCTAAAATAAATAAATAAATCTTTAAAAAGTTTTTATTGAGGCATAGCTTACATACCATTAAAATCGCCTATTTTTTTATGCACAATTCAGTGATTTTTAGTAAATGCTTTGGCTTGTGCAACCATCAGCACATTCCAATTTTAGATCATTTCCATTACCCCCAAGAAACCCTCATGCTTTTAAGGACAATTTGTCTTAGGACCCCTTGGTAATATGGGGAGGAGAAGGGCAGGGGTAAAAGGCACAGTGGGAAGGTAAAGTTACATAGTAAAAAGGAGTATTTGGGGGAATTATAGAGCATTACCAGGTGATTTAATTGAAATCTTCATTTTAAAAGTGGGGGTGAGGAGGGTCGAGAAGTTGGGGAACTGGAATGAGTTGATGACAGACCAAGAGTCTGGTTTTCTGATTCTTAGCCTGTTGCTCCCGCAGTTACCACGATGCAAAGAGTGATCAGTGAAGGGGGGGTTCCCCTCATCTCTTGCTGTTGAAAAATCTTATCCTGATACTTAGTGATTTGAAACAACTATCTTCTTTTGCTCATGATTTTGTGGTTTGGAAAGGGTTCAGTTGGGTGGTTCGTCTGTGATCACTGTGGTATCTGCTGAGGGTCTGCGATTGGAGGCGCCACTTCCAGGATAGCTTCTCATTCACATGTCTAGTGCCTCAGTGCTCTTTGGTCTCCCTCTTCACATGACATCGTCCTTACCCACAACTTCTCATGGCTCGAGATTCTTACGGCATGGCAGTCTTGAGGTGGTCACACTTCTTAGAAGAAAAGCTGCATGACAGTTAAAGTCTGTGCTTGGAATTGATAATAGGGTCACTTCTGCCATATTCTGCTGGTTAGAGCATTCGTTACTCAAGGGAGGGGAGAAATCGATGCTCTTTCTCAACGGGAATGGGCGAGGCCACATGGCAGAAGAGCATGTGGGATGGGATACATTGTGTCCCTCTTTGGGAAACACCAGAAGCAAGAGCAGAGCCAGGCAGGTAAACCCCTCAGAGACATCCTGTCATCTTCAGACCTGGTTCTTTCTCGTGATTGTCTAATAGTCATTGCCTGAGAGGATAAAACTCAAACTCCACAGCCAATCCTGGGAGCCCCTCAGGAGCTGGCTGCCACCACTTGCCCACATGGACTCTACTCTCCAGCAACAATAAAAATCTCACTATTTTCCAGACGTGTCAGCTCCTTTGCACATGCTTCTTCCTGTCTGCCTTTCCCATCTCTCCCCACGTCTTTAGCCTACCCTCCACTGGGCAGATGCTTCTTGCCCATCCTTTCAAACTCAGCTCACCTGCTGCCTTGTCCTAAAAGCCTTTTGCGTTTCTTTTTAATACCTAGATAGTGATTCCCATAAGAATAGGATTTTTCCTCAGCCTAGTAACTGCTGTAGGGCCTGGCATGTACCAGGTATCTGGTAAGTATATGTTGAAGGGATACACTTATACACATCAGAAATTTAAAGCGGATGCCATTCCGTGCACACCTTTATGTTGGTGGCATCATCTCATGGTGAGGCCTCCCCGGCCAAGAACTGAGGCAAAGCCCAGTTACATGTAGTAGACGTTGCGTTCAGTACTCAGTGCGATGGGCTGTGTCTTCCCTGTTCCTGACGCTGCCACTTCCTGACTTCATGGTCTTACGGCCACTCGTTCAGTCCCCAGAACCCAATTAAGGAAGGGGAGCAAAGCATGGAGTATCAGGACAAAATTCTTCTGAGATACCTTGTCAAATGTCATTTTATAGAGAACACTGGAGATCCTTATAAGAATAATTCACTTGTTATTAGAGCCAATTCACAGCCGTCTGTTTGTCCCAGCACATAATGCTGCCTCTCCATAGCTAGGAGAAAGTCACTTTGTTAAGACTGCATAAATTCCACAGAAGAGGTGATATTCCTCATGCTCTGGTCCCTAATTACCAAGGGTGCTGTTCTGACCACCAGAATATAGTGTTTGGGTGACATGAGCTCAAGTATTTCAAATGGGAAGATAGTTTCTCTCCATGAAAATTCTGCTCCAAACTCTAGACTGAAAACAGCAACAGTCCACTGAGAGTTTAAATAAGCTTTAACAAAGGTAGCTTTCAACTCTTTGTCGAGAAAACACATAAATATGGTTATTACCACCTACTAATTACTTAGATAGAAATCTCCAGGGGAATCTGTGTTTAAACATAATTAATATCGAATATTGAGAAGAGTAATGAACTAGAAATGGATTATATAGAGACACGCTTTTGATTCATATGGGGCAAAATCTAGTTACTAAGACTAACACTATTAGACAGTTGGCACTTGGAGCAGATTTCCCTGATTTGAAATAATGGATAGTATCTGCTTTTGTTACAGAAAGAATTAACACAGAGAGGGAAAAGGCAATATAAGGTCTTGAACACAGAAGAGCTAAAGTGTATTTTTATCTTAACTTTTGGATTGTTAAATGTGGATTTACAAGCCTTTGACAATTATGACACTCTATAACAATCAAAACAATTGAACAAGAGAGAACATTGAGAGATGAGATAGGGAACAGTTCTGGAAGAATTAAGAAGGAAAAAGGGGGAGAATCAATATACTTTATCTTAAGTGAGATCCAGAATCTTTGGTATTTCTCATGGATTCTGTGCCCTATAGTTGCTAAAGTAATGCTTATTAGTTCAAAAGTCATTGCTTCTGTTAATAGTCGTTTGAGAGATTTTTCTCAGACAAAACTTTCCAATAAAGGATACTCATCTCTTATAAGAAAACTTTTCACACCTTCTACTCCTTTGATCTACTGTCATCCTGTGAGTCTGGAGACAGCCAAATAGGATATTCTTCAGGACTTAGTTTCCTATTCCAAAGATTTGGCATCGAGATAAAGGACAGCTTTTATTCCAGGGGTTTTTCTGGACACGCATTTCTTTAGAAGGCTCATCTCACTTGTGTAGTTAGTGTCTTGGTCCCTGGCCATTCACAGATGCTCCTCCCATGTAGCATCCCTTCCCACTCCACATCTCTGGGCTCGGCTGGTTTTGCTTCTCAGTAACCAAACCTTTACTTTAGATTCATTTCCTTTCCTCCCCTCCCCTGCCCCCAGCCGCCAGAACTAAATTTTCAAACTTTGCAGACTCTCTGGTCATGTTGGCCTACCTAGCTCTGGATTTGTGGTCCCTTTGGTGCTCTCTATGGCCTTGGACCAGTTTTATCTTTGTCCCAATTCATCCAGGACTTTATTCTCCTGACCCTGAAGTCAAAGTGTAGCCTTGCCTATTCTTATGTCTAGCACAATCGAGCCTAATTGTCATGAGGAAAACTGGGAAGAACCTCCTTACCAGAGTGAAGTCTTAGAGGCCATCTTCTTCCAGGGGCTTTATTCTAGGGAAAGAAAATTTCTCTCCTACTTCGTTTAATCTTAGGTCCCAGACACTTAGTCCTTGACACTCATCCCAGGACCTCCCCCAAGGTGGCCCTTAACCTTGAAGTGCTCAATTTCTTCTTCTTGCGCTGCAAACCATATTGAGTACAATCTCTGTAGTCCTGGCACATGGCTTGTCAAACCTCTTGGGATTTCTAGATTTCTGGAAGAAAAAAATTTCATTGGTGCTCTGAGTTCTGTACAATAACATGAAACCCTCAGGACATCCCCTAGTACACATGGGGAGTTGCCCATCCACTTCTCAGCTGTTCTGTTGGTCTTGGTCATGTGATCTAGTTCCAGGCATCTTAATTAAACAAAATGATGTTCTGTGGCCAGGATGTGGTGCCTCGCAGGATGTGCATTACGACCAGCCAAGGGAACAGTGGGAAAGATTGTTCCCTACAAGAAAGTAAGTCCAGAGGGTTTTCTGCTGAACTCTTGTGGAGATTGCAACCAACGATTTGGAGATTTGTTTTTCTTTTTAATCACTGTGAGTTAAAATTAGATTGCTAACATCAACTGATTAGCAATCATTCTAAACCAGTGGCCTCTGATTTGAAACTGTAGACAGTAACAAGAAACCATTGTTTTTCTGATACTATTTTCTTCTTCTTTAACTGTAGAACCTAAATTTGGGGGGAATAATTATCTGAACAATAGTGAGTCTTCATAAGTGCCATTTATTTAGGTCTTCTTTAATTTCTTTCAGCAGTGATTTGCAGATTATTTTTTAAAAATTTTAGTCCTAAGTCATTTGTGATTTATGGTATTTTTTATGTAGTATTGTTTTTTGTAATTTCATTTTCCAACTTTTTGCTGTTGGTATTTTACACAATTGATCTTTGTTTATTGACCTCGTATTTTGAGGCTTTGCTAAATTAACTTCCTAATTCTGTTAGGTTTTCTTGTAGATTCCCTAGGATTTTCTACATAGATAATCATGTCATCTACAAATAGAAATAATTTTATAGTTCTTCCTTTACAATCTTTATACCTTTTTTTTCCTTGACTTATTCCATTGACTAGGGTTTCTAGTTCCTAGTGAATAGGAGTAATAAGGGTGAACATCTCTTCCCAGTTCCTGATCTTAGGGGAGAAAGCATTCTTTCTTTCCTCCCACCATTAAGTATGATCCTAGCTTTAAGTCTTTGTAAATGCCCTTTTCAGGTTAAGAAGTTTTCTTTCTATTCCTAGTTTTCATCTTGAATGAGTGTTTGTCATATAATTTTGCTGCATCTTTTAAGAGGATCTTTTTCTTTTTCTTTTATTTTTTAGTTTCTTAATATCATTAATTACATAGATTGACATTTTGTTATATCAACATTTCAACCTAGGATAAGCCCCACTCACTCAGTATGCATTATTGTTTTTGTATACTGCTGGATTTGGTTTGCTAATATTTTGTAGAGGATTACTTTTTCATTTATGCTCATAGGGAATATTAGTCTGGAATTTTTTTTTTATAATTTTCTTTTCTTTTTCAGGTTTTGGTATCACGGTTTTGCATGACCTCATAAGATAAGTTGGGGACTATTTTGTCCTCTTTTATTTCTAATAGAGTATATGTAACTTTGATGTTATTTTTTTTTCTAAATGTTTGATAAAATTCTCCAGTAAAACCATCGGTCCTTGAGGTGTTTGTTCATTTGTTTGTGGAAGGCTTTTAATTATAAGTTCAACTATTTTGTAAAGGGTTAGTCATACATTCTATTTCTTCTTGAGTCAGTTTTGATGTTATGTTTTTCAAATAATTTATCTATTTCACCTATGTTATTGACTTAATTGGCATAAGGTTGTTTATTATATACCCTTATTACTCTTTTTACCTCTAGGAGCAGTCATTTTATATCTCCTCCTTTATTTCTTCATTAGCCTTACTAGAGTTTTATCAGTTTTTCTTAATTATTTTAAAGAAGCAGTTCCATGTTTTTCTATTTATTTCATCTGAGTTGTTTAGATTTCACCTTTCTCAAAAAAAAAAAAAATTTCACCTTTCTCAGGCAAAGCAAATTTTTTTGCTCAAATTTTTATTTCATCTCTGATAAGTTTCTGAAGACGTTTTTCTAGCAGAGAGGACCCATACCAAACCATGAAGTCATGTTTAATATGCAGCCTATAAATACAACTCTACAAAGAATGGGCATATAATTAACTGAATGTTGTACCTTCATGTCAGATTGATTACACATAGAGATGTTTTCTGCCAGCATTTCAAATCCCAACTTATAGTGGTTCAATTTAAACACCATCTAAGATGATTGAAAATAGGTTTTAGCTAAATTCATTTTTCTGAAGAAAACATTTCTTAAGAGCAGGTGTTCTCTCCTGTGACACTGGTAAGTAATCCCACCTGTCATTCTGCATGCCATAAATCATCATACTACAAATCTGTTAGCTTATGATTCATATCTGGCTTGCCTTTTAAAAACAAAGGTGAAACAGTACTTTAGAATGAAGGATTTAATGCAAACTGAACGAATCTACTTTCTTTAAGTTCAATTTCATTCCCTCTGAGTGTGTGTTACTTTCGGGGAGGAAATTGGATTCTAAATTGAGAAGGTGCCTTAACTATTTCAGACAACGGAATGACAGGTACATCTTTCTAAATAGCTTCCTGGAGGCCTGATGGAGTATATGCCTTTCTCCAGTTCTTGTCTTACCAGCTGGAAGTGATTTATATGAGGAGATGACTTGGTCTTACCTTGGCTTGGGCTCCCATCATTTCTTTAAAGAAAATTCCCAGCTTATTCTTTCGTCCTTTTTTCTCTGAAGGAAGTTATAAATCTGTGCTAATTAATTAGATTTCAGTGGGAAAGGCAACCATTTTGCCATGGTTTCAAAGAAGTCTGTGGTAATTATTGGGATAGTTATTTAATTTCCCATGAAGAATGCCACACTGACATGGACCCTCATACGCAGTGATACCCAGTTCTGGGCCATGTACATTGTCTGTGTCTTTTTAGGACTGGTGGACCTTACTTGGTGCATCTCTGAACAGCTGTGTATAATGAGAATATTAAACAATTTCCAATGTGAATTTATTTAATTCCTTTCAAACTTCATTAAAATAAAAGAGATCTATCTCCCTGAGATTGTCTTCTTAATGTTAATATTCATTTAACAAACTGCAACATTCAGACGAAGAAGTATTCATTCGAGAACGCCATTTAGAAAACAATTGGTCCCATTGCGTTGGCTCTGCTCTGCTCGACTGCTTTTTGCATATGTTGACTTTTCCTTAACTGTACAACAACACCTTTTAGAGAGGTATAATTATGCCCAGTTTGTTTTTGCTTTCAGATGTAGGATATGTCAGTTTATACAGGCAGAGAGAAGGGCATTTTAGAAAGAACTTGGGCTTTGGAAAGAGATTGGAGTTTAAATTCTCACTTCTCTACTCAGTGGTGGTTTGGCCAGAGCTGGGACTTGATCCCGTAGGAAGGACAGAATGGGTGTGCAGAGAATGAGATTGTGGCCGTCAAATAGATGATGGAAACTGAAGTCAGGATAACAAGGAGTCAAGTATTTTCTGGGTGAGACTTAGCTTCTGCCTTCGTGAAACTTACAGTCTGTGGACAACAGGGAGATAATCATCTGGGATGCAAGAAAAAATCTGCACTCAACAGAAATACAAACAGTCGATTATGGGGTCCGGACAGAGGGATTCTGCATGAGGAGAGGAGGGGACGGCTTTTTAGAAGAGTTGGCATGAAAGCAAGTTATGGATGGGGGAGAGATTTCCACCCGTGAGAAAAGGGAGGAAGGCATAGCATGCTGAGAAAGGAACATGCTCAAAGGCAGAGAGGGACCAAAATGAAAAGTACATGGCATCTGGGATAATACAGGGAGGCAGATTAAGCAGAATTGGGGAGCGTACATGTCCCTCCCTCTCCTTCCCCTCCTCCCTTTCTTCCTTACTCCTTCCTTCCCTCTCTTCCGCGTCATATCCCTCTATCCCTTCTTTTCATCCTTCCTGCGACAGTTAGATGCCAGGCGCTGGGAATATGTACTGAGCCACACACGTAGCTTTCCTTCACGGGGCTCCTTTCATTAGGAACGTAGGCTTGGGGTGCCACTTGGTATCAGGGAATGACTCATGGCTAGCACTCCAGCTGCAAAGCTATTTCAGGAGACCAGAGAAGACAGACTTGAAGCTGTTCCCAGGAAAACCGTGGTGTCACTGCAAAGATGGGGTGTATGTAGTTCATTGTCATCAGAGCTCAGTAGAACTATTATATAGTACAATTGACCCTTGGACGACACAGGTTTCAGCCACGTGAGCCCACTTATACATGGATGTTTTTGGATAAATCCAGTATGATATTGTAAATGTATTTTCCCTTCCTTATGATTTTATTTGCATTCCCCCCCAGCTTACTTTATTGTAAGAATACAGATATAATACATATAACTTACAAAATATGAGTCAGTTGACTGTTTATGTCATTGCTAAGGTTTCTTTTCTTTTTAAGATTTATTATTTATTTGAGAGAGAGAGTGTGTGTGTGCAGTGGGAGGGGAGGGGTAGAGGCAAGACTCCCCAAGCAGACTCCCTGCTGAGCTCGAGCTCAAGACCTATGTAGGACTTGATCTCACAACCCTGAGATCATGACCTGAGCCTTAATCAAGAGCCAGATGCTCAACTGACTGAGCCACCCAGGTGCCCCTGCCATTGCTAAGGTTTCTGGTCAGCAGTGGGCTATTAGTAGTTACGTTTTGGGGGATTCAGAAGTTATACATGGGTTTTTGGCTGTGTGGGGGGTTGGCATCCCTAACCTCCGTGTTGTTCAAGGATATATAAATATATAATATAAATATAACATAAAAGCATGAACCTAGGAGCCAGACTGCCTGGGTTAAATCTCAGCTTTCATCCTTACTAGGTGTGTAACCTTGGGCAAAGTGTTTGACCTCTCTCTGCGTCAGGTTACTTATCTTTAAAATGGGGATAATAATAATACCTTCCTCACAGAGTTGTTGTGGGGATTAAATTAATTAAAAAAAAAACTCTTAGAAAAGTGCCTGGGACATATTGATCCTATATAAATATAGGCTGTAATCCTTAAATTACTTCTATACACCAAATGAGGATGAACTTTCAGAAGATTGTTATTTTTGCTAACAATACATCCAATAATTTTTGTAGAAGTGAACATCTTTTCAGGAATATAAAAGTCAAACATATTCAAATATTATGGAAAGAAATAAATAATAGCAATTATTTAGAGTCAATCTGCTTATTGTTATAGGATTTACGTTTCCAAACTTGGAAAGAAATTTAAATAAATACATACACACGTACACATACCGGTATACATACATCTATGCATGTTAAGTTTTAGAGGTGAAAAGTATGTTCAGCAGTTGACAAATTCTGTTCAAGATTCCGAAATATCTTACAGACTGAAATCCAGGCCTTGGATACCATTGGGATAGAGAGAGAAGCCCCGAGAGACTCATCTTCTATTTTTATTGTCTAAGCTAATGGTCCATTAACACAGCTTCTTGAAGCTGAGCCCGTTAGATAATGTGTACCTCCCAGGGCAAAGACGTCATGTGGGTGTTTCCTAGTGGTGGAAGGCAGCATTATTTTTCCTAGGGGAAGAATGTGAATAATCCCACTTTTTTCGCATAATGGTAACAGTAAGAAAGAGCATTATATAATGGGCAAAGAAATTACCAAGATGATATCAGCATTCAAAGGGAAAATCCTTATGTTCATAATCAGTTTAATGATTTGGGTTCAATAATGGTTTGCCCTCATTAGCTATTCAGTGAAATAGTGCTAATTTTAAGATTCATCAGTGTATGAAGAACATCACAGCACTTTTAGACATACTGGCATATTTGCGTTATTACTGGAGTGATATAAAACCAGAAATTTCAGGGAGCTTATTGTAGATTTTGAGCAGTTTATCCTTCTTGAGAAATAAGCTTCAAAAATCTCAAATTATTTCCTATGTCTACCACAAAAGATAATTTCTATGATAATAATAAATAAGCATCTCAGTGTACTGAAATTGAGAATTGTTCTCTTTTTTCCCCTAGCTTTCAGGATATAATTTTAAAACACACGTTTAATTCCAACCTGCCAGGTATTTGAATTTTAAGCCATTTTAAATTTGGTGTCCTCAAACAAGTGTGAAACATCAGTATTTCTTATTCCTGGTAAGTCTGCCCCTTTGCTCATTCTCCTTCCCTGCCAAGGAACAGCTTAGCTTTGTGCGTCAGAAGCTTCCAGGCCCAGTGTGGCCGGCAGTCATGCTCACTCTCAGATGTGAACCACCGCAATTTCCTGTGTCCCAGGAGACACCTCAGCTTCATCCATCCATCCTGACCAGTTCACCGAACCCCTGAGTGTTTAGTAGGACCTCATCACATATGCCTGTGACCACCATGTTTTTCTAAATTGGCATGCAGGCAGTCTTGGATCAATTAATTAGTAAGCCTAACTGAAGCTAAATATAATTAATTGTACAATATTGAGCTGTCCAAATTTAACTCCACTAAAATTACAGGATGAATGTGGAACATAAAGGATTTCTGGAAAAGGAAAGTAGATATCAGTAAGACCATTCTTTTTTTTTTTTTTTAAGATTTTTATTTATTTACTTGAGAGAGAGCACAAGAGAGAAACGGACCCATGCTGAGCAGAGAGCCCTACACGGGGCTCAATTCCAGGACCCTGAGATCATGACCTGAGCCTGAGGCAGATGCTTAACCAACTGAGCCACCCAGATGCCCCGTACCATTCTTGATAAATCCTCCTAACTCACTGCTGCTTACCCAAGACTCTTATGATTCAGGCTTATGTATTTTGAAACATATGGCTCACCATGTGAAAATCTCTCTCTCTCACACACACATAACTTGTGTACCTTTGCCCCATAAGTTTAGAAGTATGCTTTGTTTTCATCTATCTGATGTAATTAATAAATTGATAAAGAGTAACAATGCATATAGACATGATAGCATCCATCTGGGATGGATGTTAGCTGGAAGTAGTTTTCTGTGTTGCTTACCATGTTGTTGTATTTAACGCAGATTTCAATGAGCCCTGAGACTAAAAACCAACAAACAGTGACACTTTATACTTGTTCGGTGACACCAAATTTAAAATGGCTTTAAATTCCATTGCCAGGCAGTTCGAAATTAATGTGTTTAAGATTATGTCAGGAAACTAGTAAAAAAAAAAAACTTCAAATACATAATTGAAATAAATTGATTCAATTGTAATGATAAGATATATTGACAAATTTAATTATTATTCATCCAGAATTATAAAAGCAAAAGCCATTTTTCAGCAAGTGAATCTGCATATTAAAATTGTTAGAAATACCCTTCTTGTAGAATTCCGCCAAACTATCATTTGGTTCTGAAGTTTTTAAAGGAAAAATAAATGACTTTAGAGAATTAAATATTTCAAATGCATTTTGATATTTAATCCTTAACAAATGTAGAATTTAACAATATCCATGAATATGCAGGATAAAGGGTGTATTTAAATATGATAAGTAAATTATTTATGATGAGAGACAGAAGCAGTGAGGGAGAGAGGGAAGGGTGGTGATAGACTTGCCATTTGGGATGCACATATTCAGACTTAAAGGTAAGTAAAGAGTTTAAGGAAATATCAGATTCACCCAATGGATACTGATTTTTCAAGCTCATTTGTTTTTACAAAGCTCTTTCACACAGAATGAAACTGTGCAGGTTGTTTTGAGTTTCATTGTTTACTGACAAACCGTAATAGCAATTCTAGTTTTGTTTCTGTCTCAATTATGCAAAAGGGAGAACATGACTAATTAATTCTTTCAAGTTGATAACACCCTTGAAAGACTTTTGATCATTTGTACTGTAAAATCCTCCCAAATACCGATACTTAGGATACCAAATTATTCTCCCCATTGAATAGTGTGGTATTTACACAGTTTGTGAATTTCAAAGGTACTCTGTTTGTTTACAAATTCTAAATCTTGACAAAAATGGCTTCACAGATTACCTGTTAGATAATTAAAGTTCAGTGATATCTGAGTATATGAAATGTACCAATAACAGATAATGTACAATCTTATAGTTCCCTTAAAATTCTAGTGTGTTACTTTAACGACTTTTTAACTGATGTTCTTACATAACTTATTTATTTGTTGCTTACATTTTTTTTTTTTTTTTTGCAAAAACAAGAGACAGTTCCCCTTTTTGCAGTAGCCAAATGTGTTAAAGAGCAAAATAAGTTTCCAAGTAGAGGAGTCTTCAACACATATCTTCAGAGTGTATTTAATTTCATGCATGTGTGAAAGATAATAATGTGATCCCAGGTACTAAATATTCTTCAGCCATTCACTCCCAGTACTGTTATCTGGAATAAAACTAGATTAAATTTGCAGAACGGTGAATTACGGAAAATAATGAAGCTAAGGCAATTCATTAATCTTTATCTGCTTGTCTATTTTTTATATCCTGGATGAAATGGAAAAATTCATGTGGGGGCTGATCAGATTGAAAAGGGTCTAACATGATGGAGAGAAACATGGGGCTGAAAATGTGTTTTTTTTTTTTCTTTTTAAGTTAAACGCAGCACCTTTTTCTCACATGCCTCTGTTTTTCTTTTAGTGGCAAAGCATTTCTATAACACTGGTTGAGAAAGTTCAGATGATTGCTGTAATCCTAGGATCCCTGTTCTTAATAGCGAGTGTGACCTGGCTCCTTTGGTCAGCCTTCAGCCCCTATGCAGTGTGGCAGAGGAAGGACATCCTTTTTCAAATCTGCTATGGAATGTATGGTTTTATGGATCTAGTGTGCATAGGTAAGACCATGACGTTACACATTAACTGTCAGTAATCCATTTCTTGCAGCTATTATATTTTCATCAGTGGGATCTCGTATAGAATGTTGTGGTTCACGTGATCTTGGTTCTCCAACTACTTACCTATCTGGGGTGTCACAATCTGGCCACTTCCCTCAAAAAAGCATAGCATCTCTCTTCCCAAGGAGTCCGAAAAAATGAACAGGATAATGTCCATTTAAGGTGCCTTATTTTGCAACAGAAAGGAAGGAGGAATGGTGGAAATGATTGGGGGTGGGCAAAATCAGGACAGTCATTCATTTCTACGGAATGAGAGCAAATCAGCCCCTCTTCAGCAAGCCGGGGAAGCGTTGACAGTGCTGGTGGTGGTGGTCTGTGCATTTGGGGAGAGGACCCACAGACTCCTGGAAGGCTTACCTCGTGGCGATGTGACTCAGATTCCTCGAGGGCGTAAGTGCTCCTTGAAGGGGTGGGGACCAGGGGTCAGTTTTCCTTTCTGTCTTGGGCTTCTTTGTTTTGGTTAATAAATTCAGTGGCTTAGACGAGATAAAGGATCAAACCTTTTAGCTTAAACAGATCCTACCAGAAAAGGTTACTTACACGTTTCTCTTGGCCAATCTGCTGTTTCCCCTGGACCATGAGAAAACGGAAACCTGCTCATGCAGCACTGATGTGGGGTGTGTGAGGTGCCCGTCACTGGCACTGTGATGGCGTCTGGTTAGCCGTGGGGGGCAGGGACGTAGAGGCCCACAGGGTCTCGAGGAGACTTTCTCTGCTCTGATGTGCATTGCAGCTTAGTGGGCTGTAAAGAGCTGAGAGAGACAGCCATGGTTTATAGCAGTTGGTTCTCAAAGTGTGGCCCCGCTGCTGCTTTTTAAGAGATGCACATTCTCAGGCCCCACCCCATCTGCCAAATCAGAAATTTCAGGTTTCGGACACCCCCCCACCCCCCACCCCCCACCATCTGCGCATCACAAGCCCACTGAGATTCTCACACGTGCTAAAGCTTGGGAAACACTGGTTTCAGGGAATGGTGCAATTTGGGATCCCCTGACTTGGTTTCCAATCTGGGCCCCTGCTGGGACAGATCAGTGCTGTTTCTCCGTGTCCTCTTTCCTCACCCATGAAGACAGAAATAATAATCCCTAGCACACAAGCCTAAATAGAGGAAATAATGATTATAAACAATTATGTTATTAATTGGAAGTTATAAATGAAAGGTATTTGAATAAGTCACAAATATTAAAATAGTTTAAATCATTTAAATTCATGCCTCTACTCACCAGACCCTTAATTTAACTAGAAGTTTTAATATTCTCAGTGACTTTTTTCTAAAAGAACTCTATAAATTTTAAAATAGGATTAGCCTGAATTTCCTCTCCTTTCCTTCCTCCCTTGCCACTAGTACAAGACTAATAGGAAAGAAAATGATCACATTTCAGGCCAGGAAGGAAAAAGACATGGGGTGGGGGGGGGATATCATGAGTAATATGTAAACTGAGCAGATGTTGCCTGAATAATTGAGCTAATCAGGTATATAAACAATTTGATTAAATGTGATAATACACTTGTAAGCATTTGGAAATGCTAAGTCTCTATACAAATATAATTTCCAGGGTATTGCTCTAAATAAAGGAGAGTCACAAAATTATTCTACAAATTCCTCAGTAAGTTCAGAGTTAGATCATATTTATTCAGTCCTTCAACATCAATGTTATAAAAATGTGGTATTTCTTTGATATGAAAAGGAGAGATGAAAAAACAATGGAACCATTAGGCTTCCAGTTCAGCCTGGAGGGAAAGAGTCCATTTGACTTTTTTTTTTTTTTTTTTAAAGATTTTATTTATTTATATGAGAGAGAATGAGAGAGAGCACATGAGAGGGGTTAGGGTCAGAGGGAGAAGCAGACTCCCCGCCGAGCAGGGAGCCCGATGCGGGCCTCGATCCAGGGACTCCAGGATCATGACCTGAGCCAAAGGCAGTCGCTCAACCAACTGAGCCACCCAGGCGCCCTAAGTCCATTTGACTTTGATATCATTACAGCACTAGAGAGGAATATATATATATATATATATATATATATATATACACACACACACACATTCTGTTTAGGAACTCACTTTCCTGGTTTTCACAGCTTGCATTTAGTGCTGAGTTACTAGGTCTTAAATTTTGATTGCTAATGCCAGTCTTTTAATCAAAATTATTAAATTTTGGTTTTAAAAACACATGCATATGAGCTAATGATTTTTTGGCAGAATATGACATATTTGGGCTTCCCTTTTGAAATTTGGGTATTTGCCCATTTTATAAAGTTAAGTTTTGTAAGAACAAAAGCCAATTGATATTTTGCTGGCTTACACTTTGGAGAGTGAATTTTTATTGAAGTTTTAAATATTGACAGTACCTTTCATTACATTTTGACTTATTAAATCCATATTTCATCATTTAAGGATTTATTTGTATTTTGAAAAATGTTAAGAATTCAGATTGAACAGCATTGTTCCTGTGACTTGGTAATCACATTAAATGGTCTATTTGGGCCCAGAGAAAATCTTATTTTTTTCTCAAGAAGTTGAGAAACTACTATAGTCAAGTTAGCAAATACACGTAGGCTATCAATAGCCAACTGGATCATAGCCAACTGGATCATAGCCAACTGCTGACATTTCAATTGAATTCAAATGTCTGTTAAATTAAATGTAGACAGTAACAAAGTAGATTACATTGATTATACCTCAAATACCCCTCACTGCAGGACTTAAGAGTCTGAGTTAGGGTGGAAAAAAAAAAAAAAAAAAAAGAGTCTGAGTTAGGGGGAAAGCATGTTTATAACTTTGGGTCCAGTTTGCTCAGCCCAGATTAATAAATATTTATTGAGAACTTTCTTTGTGTCGGACACATTGCTAGGTGCTGGGAACACAAGTCAGGGCCAGTCACTTTCCTGGCCATGAGGAGCTCCCAGCCACAGAGGAGGACAGGTGTGTCAGTAGGTCATGAGAAGACGGTGGGCTGTACAGGGTTCTGGAAGGATGCATAGGAGGTGGTAGTTGGATAAAGTGGGGAGACATGAATGCTGGGGTGTTGCATGCAAGGTGGGGGTGGTTCCAGGCAGATTTCAAGGGGAAGTGATAACCAAGCAAACTGACAGATGAGTAGATGCTTAGCAAGTGGGGAGGTGGCCCCCTTGTCACTGTTGGAGGATGTAAAATTGGCTTCCCATTCAGAGGGCCTTAAAGTACTTGGAAACATTCCCACATTCCTGTTTGCTCAAGCTCTTCAAACTTGTTTATACCTAAATGAGAAGGAGCAGACTGAGAGCTTCATAAATGTTCCGTTTAAAAAATAATTCTGAAAATCCATAGAAGCTTATTCCTGAATGAAAAAAAAAAAGTTATAATCCAGCCAGTGGTTGTAATGCTTAGGAAGAGATTATTGCTGGATTGTTAAAGAGAAAATATAAAGATTTGTAGAAAATGTATTTACTTGGGGAAATCTGTTTACTCATTTCTACACACAGTGAATTTGTCTTTTGCTTTTATTCATTATTATTAATTAATACCCTTTCTGCTTTCCCAAGATTCAGTTTTTTCTTGCCATTCAAGTTTTGAATTCTCCCAGGGGTCGAGGTATTGTTAGAGTTGAGATGTCTGGATCTGGCTGTCCAGGAGAACTTACTGCAATGATAAAGATGTCCGTCTGGTGCCCAGTGCCACAGACACAAGCCGCTGGCTACAGTTGGCTATCGAGCACTTGAGTGTGGTTCGTGAGAAAGAGAAACTGAATTTTAAAATTAATTTTCTTTAAATTAACTTAAATTTAAATAAATAGCTACCTGTGGCTAGTGGCTATCATATTGGACAGCACAGATCCTGGATGATGATTCAAATTAAATGTGTAAGGGTTTGATTAGCACAGTTCCCCTCACCTGTATAAACAGGTGGCATTTCCTAAATAACAAAGAAGCTCTGTGCCAAGACAGATGAAGAAAGTAAGAATGAACTGAAGAGGATTAAGAGAAGGGTGTTAAAGGTGTGCGGGTGGTGGCTGAGAGGTAGACAGAGAGCCATGAAAGGGAGACGTGTCTTAAGGGACTCGAAGTACAAAGAGATAACTTTATATTATACTTGGGGAGCTCTTTTAAATATTTAAACAGTTGTCATTCCAACTATGATTGTGTACCAGGGAAACTAATATAAAGGATTTAAATCACTGAGCTGTGTTAGCCCAGGGCAGTAATTTAGGGAGAATAACCAAAGCAAGCTGGTGTTGGCTCCCTCCTGAGATTTGCACAGTGGACAAAGGAAGATTAGCAAACCCAGAGATGAAGAGCAAATGCATGGCGGAAGGCTGTGGGCTCGGGATTTGGTTCTTAACTCCGTACTTCGCACACTGAGAAAATAGAAGGCTATTCCTTTCATTGGTTGTGTGGTTCAGAGGAAGCTTGTTCCATCAGAGGAATACATTTAGTAATGACTGAAATGACTGAGAGTCAGCCATGAGGACAGGGAGTCATTTGATTAACTTGCTTCTAAAAAGTTACCGAGTCATTTCAGTGTCCGGTAGAACCTGATGAGGTGCGTTCTGTTTCTTGTTTGAAGCAACAAAATAAGATTGAAACCCCGTTACTTTAGTGGGATTCCTGAAATAGGGACAGCATTGCTTATGTCTAATCTCACTAACCACTCCATATCTGGAAAATGTTTTGATCTTCCCTGATATACCAAGGAAAGGGACCAGATATGCTTATAAAATTTAAAAACTTAGATCACTTTTGTTCTTTTAAAAAATATTTTCTTAATTGTCCACATAGTATAAACATATACATATTGAAATAAGCCCATTTTATGAATATATAAAGTTTAAAAGAAGACCACTTCACTCATACTGCCTGTTCTGTTATGTCATTCTCTTTGTGGAATGGTCTCCCCCACCCCAACATTTTGGTGTGTATCTGCCAGATCTTTTTCATTGGGTTTACATGCATATGGGCATACAGACACGTAGGTATTTTAATATAAGCAGGATCATACTATTCATTGTTGAAAAAAAGTCATTTTCATTCAACAACATGACCTAGCGATCTTTCCCTGTTAGAATGGATGTCCAACCATTTACTTTTCTTCTACTGATGGATATTCAGGTTGTTACCAGTCTTTGCCATTAGAAACAATGTTGCTAATGAGTATTTCCGTAGGCAAGATTCCAAGAAGTGAAAAGTCTGGGCTGAGTAATAAGTACATGCCCCATTTTTGCTCTCTAAAAAGGCTTTGCCAATTTGCCCTCCCCCCAAACAGATGACAATTCCCATTCTCCCACACCTTGACAAAAATGGGTATCCATTTTTTGACCTTTTCATTGGTAGTTTGAGCTATATTTAACACCATTAGAGTGCTTTCCTTAAAGTCTGTCTAACTATTCAGGTTTGTGGGGTAATTTTGCCTAAGAAAATAAGAACATCCACACTGAGCCCTGCTCTTAATGCAGCTCGTCCTGCCTGGCATCTATTGGGATGTGGTAGGCAGGGGCCCAGACTAGCTCTGCCCTGTAAATACTCCACCTCTTCTTCCTGAACATGAAGTCAGAAGACAGGGCCAAGGTCAGAGATCCCTGTCTCTCAGACATCCTGCATTCCCCCGCACATGTAAGGAACTCAGGACCAGTTTCTCCCATCTATGATACCATTAAACACTCAAGGAGTTTCACTTCTCTCTTTTTTCATGTAGAAAGTGCTCCCAGAAATTGCTTTTAGGAAAATTGCCTTCCTCTGTCACTTGGGTCTGTGGCTAAAGTACTGAGGCTATTATTGCCTGTTCTCCCTATTACTCTTTTTCTCAGGTTAAAACACAAGCACACGGGGTTAGAGTTGACGCGCACACGGACCCACCAGAAACCAAAAATCCCTCTCAGGGCTCCTTTGAAATAACGAAATAAAGTATATTATGATTGTTTATGTTGTCCTGCTTTTGAAAACTGCAGAGATTAGGGAGTTTTAAAAAATAACCTGATATATACTTGAATGAAGATCAGATCAAAATAACTTCTCCTTAATGTACCAATTACAGTTAATACTGAAAAAAAAATGCTCCTTCTGCAGAAATTTCATACTCCCCAATGTCAGGTTTTATTGTCCTCTAGTCTAAATCTAATTAATTTTTAAAAATTCATGTGAATTCTTATAGCTATTAGTTTTGAAAAATCTGTTTTTCATAGTTGGTGATCTGTCTAGCTCAAGGTTTTTGGGCACACTCAAATAAACTAGGTAGAGTTACCCATTGGTAATATATTCACATTTCATTATAGAACTTCAAAAAATAAATCCCAAATATTCCTATGGTCTTTGATTATATTAGACATATGTTTACATGTTAAAAAGCCAAGGTAATATTTCTCTCTTACTTTCGATACTGCTTCACTGTGCTTTTTTTTTTTTACCCCACCAGGCAGAGCAGCTAAAAGTTACACATGATTGAACCTTTTACTGACACGAAACTTAAAATGTACCTTTTCTAATTGTATGATATTATATGAGGAAAAGTGAAGAATTTTGACCAAGAATTTCAGGATAATCCAACTCTCGGTGACCACAGATGAGTTCTTCTCACTGCAGATGGCCAGTGGTCTATTTCATGCCCAGGTTGTTTCTTCCTAAAATGATGCTTTTAGGTTGTCTTCCTTCCTGTGGCTCGCTTTCAACAAATATAAACCAATTAGCATAAGCAAAGCATGATTAAGAAAGTAAATCAACTCAGGAAAAAGAATTCTAATGCATTCCAAGCAAAATATAAAATGACTTTTGGACTATCTCTTGTTTAAAATTTTCCATGCTCTCTGGCACTTCTCAGCATGATTCAGAAGTTGACAATATTTCCTGAAGTATTTTCAGTGAAAAACAACATATTTACTTAAGGAGTTTGAAAGAAATTAGCATTGGAAGTTGGAATGTGCCATAATTTAGAGCAGAAAGAAAATGAGCTTGCTGGAGACCACACGAGAGCCTTTGGTTCTCGCGTCGTCAGGCAGGGCCATCAACCATATGGATGAGTGTGTTTGAAAGAGAAATTTAGGCAAAGTTCATAAAATGGGCAGCCTTTGGGTCATTGTAGAGAGACAAAATATTTATGGATAGATATAAAATCTATCAAAAAGTTCCGAGAGAAAAATGTACAATTACCAAGAGAACAGTCCTGTTCCCCACGTTCTTCAGGGCCCGTGTAGACGCTGTCCTGCACAGAGGGGTTGAGGATGCCTGGTGGAGTGGGAGAGCCACGACTCTAGAATCCAGTGTGATCTGGGTGGGCCTCCTCTGCGGGAAGTGGGGAGGACAGATGTCAGCCGCCAATACCCCCCCCCACCTCTTCTCAGGGCCCCACGAGCAGGGCAGCCCCACCCCACTCAAAATTGTCAGCAAAGTTGATGGTAAGACCCCAAGTATATGTAGATTTTTGTAAATCACAGAACACTGGGAGCCCAGATCCAGCCTTTCACAGGCCTGCACCCTCTCCCACCTAAGTCACCACCACCACCCCCCCCAAGTCTGGGATCTGAGCTACCGAAAGCATTCTGTGGGTGGCGCTTCGGGCTGCCCCAGAAGGTGGATTGTAGGAGGAGGCTTTGCTGGTGGCTGCCCAGTGGCCTAGGAGGCACTGATAGGATGCATCGGCGTGAATCATAAGGCATGTGGAAAAGGCAGCTCAAGTTACACACTGGTTGGCAGGATAGCTGGGAGAGTTGACTAGTCCAGTACTTCCTTTTTGAATCTTCATATCACGATTTTCCCTCCAGACGTAAAAAGACAATCAGCCCCCTCCGCTCCAAGAGAAATGCTTCCGTTTCCCGAGCAGTAATTTGACGGGGCATCTGTACCCCTCCAGTGCCACAGTTTGGCTACTGTCGAGAACTTGGTCTCGCCGCCAGTGCAGGGAGGACAAAAGCCTCCTTCTACTCTTGCGCAGAGCCCTTCTGGGTTTCCCTTCAAACTTCCTCCCAGGCCGAGGGCTGGCTTGGGAGGGCGGCCACTCCGCGGGGTCTGGTACCGCTGTGGCCACGACCGCTCCCAGACTTGCGCGCTCTGCTAGCCCGTTTGGAATCATTTCTTAAACAGAGTAGGATTCCTTTGCAAGCATCGATCATTCCTTCCTGACTCCAGCGGGTCTTAGCCCGCATCATGCCCCAGGAAATGCCACAACTTCCCTTAGAAAGAGTCCGAAGCAGGAGTCCATCCTCTGATCTTTACGTTTCTCACTTCTGAGCACATCGCGGTCAGGCCCCTCCGAGGGAGGGGCAGAGAGGCGCTTTGTAATTCAGAACTGTCAGAGGAAAAACAAATCTTCATCTTTTATATGCTTTGAGAAGTACTCCATTGTTATCACTTTACTCTGGAGGTACAAAATAGAGGCTTTTCTATGCCTTAACCACACTGATGTTTACCAATTTCTCTGAAGATTATTATCATGGTTGGTTATCAGGGATATTGCTGCCTTTAAAACCCAGGAAATAGAATAGAAGGACTTGTTTCTGCTACTTGCCCTTCAGTGCAGTGTCTAAAATGGACTCTCAAAGCAAATGAACTCTTTAGACCTCCTCATGTGGGAGAAAACACGACCCATTGCCTTCCTCTCCTTTGACCTTGGGAAGTTCAAGCTCTTTTGGAGAAACGTTGACATAGGTTAACAGAGCAGCAGACCAAACATGCTCGTGCTGTTGACTTCTGTTTCCTCCAGAGAAAAGGTGACCCTTTCAGTCATCTCTCCCAGCGGGGACCAGTTGAGCCGAAGGGGCACCAGTCATCCATGAAGCCAACATTTGCTGAGTGTTGACGGTGTATTTATAAGTCTGGAGTGCAGGGTAGAGGTTTTACTAGAACAGAATAAAACACTGCCTGTTTCTGAACAGCCCATGATCTGAGCATAGTTGTTACATTTTGAAATATTTTTAAAAATATTGAGAGAAGAATGTTATTTTGTGACATATGAAAATTACATCAAATATAAATTTCAGGGCCCATAAATAATGTTTTATTGGAATACAAACCTATCCATTCATTTATGTGCTGTCGATGAGGAGTACAATCTCGTCATTGAGAGACCATAATGTTCACATAGCCTAAAATATTTACTGTCTGGTCCTTCCCAGAAGAGGTTTGTGGAGCCTGGAATATGGCATGTTCTCTGCTCTCCAGCTGCTGGCGAGAGACAGGGGAAGAAACGATTAAAATGGAAAATGGAAGGTGTCAGGAGACAAACACCTGTGAGAGCTGGTGGGAGAAGGTTGGTTAACCATCCTTAGCGGCAGCACCATCTATGGGGGCAGGGAGCAGAAATCTTGAGCTAAACTTTAAGAAGAGCATGAAAGGGGCCAGAGAGAGGCAGCTGCCTGAACCTGTCAACACATGAAAATGTGTATTTTTGAGGACTCAGAGGGAATTTGGTGTGACAAGAGCAAAAGATGCTTGCTGGGAAGTAGCAGAGGAAATAAGGTCTGACTGTCTACAGGGATCCTGTAGGTGGGACATGGGTGTGGGACCCAACCCTGAAAGCTCAGGAACCCCTGGAGGGTGGTCTGCCACATGTGACTGGTCAGCATGATGTTGAAGAAAGAGCAATGATAGCTAGGAGAGGTTGAAGGGGTGGGGGGTGCGGCGCGGAGGGCATGCTGGGAACGCAAGAAGATAATAATCCAGGCAAAGGATTAGGCCCTACATTAAGGTAGATAGGCAGCTGCTGGAATTAAAAAAGGTTGATCACAAGATAACGGTGATCGAATCAATAGAGGTAGGGCAGAAGTGGGGGGTAAAGGAAAGGGGCCATCAGGTGTGATTCAAAGAGGCTGATTGGCAGATGGGAGGAAAAGATGATACGTTCTGTTTGAACATTTTCTTTTTGCAGAATTTCTGAGGAATCAAATGGAAATGGCCAGGAAGTGGCTGGATATCGGGGTCTGGAGCTCAGGATAGGAATTTGAGCTGGAGATTGACATCTGGTAGTTGAAGCCGCGGTCTACAGGGGAAAGTGATCTGGGCGAGATGAACAGCAGTTTGAGGAACACAGAGACACAAAGAGCAGGCAGAGGAGCATGACCAGGGGAGAAAAAAGTGGGTCAGTCTAGGTGAGGAGGAAGGAGGGAACTTCGGGGAGGAGGAACACATGGTCAGTAGTGCCAGATGCCGGGTCAAGAGTAGGTGAATTAAGCCAAAGTGTACTCACTGGATTTAGCAGTATGGGTGTTGATTGCATAGACACAAGGCTGAGAATGGCTGGGACAGGCAGAAGGGGGCTCAGAATGTAGGTTAAACAAATCTTGGCTGAACAAGTTAAATGAGGGCAGAACCTAGAGTTGGGTGTGGAATTGAGAAAAGTTCCTGGGTTTTTTTTTTTGTTTTTGTTCTGTTTTGTTTTGTTTTAAGATTTTATTTATTTGACACAGCAAGAGAGGGAACACAAGCAGGAGCAAGGGAGAGGGAGAAGCAGGCTTCCCGCTGAGCAGGGAGCCCGATGCGGGGCTTGATCCCAGGACCCTGGGATCATGACCTGAGCTGAAGGCAGATGCTTAACTGACTGAGCCACCCAGGCGCCCCATCTGTTTGTTTGTTTTAATGGTAGAGTCAGGCAGGGACAAATGCTGAGAAGAAAGATCCAGAAGAAACCAGAGAAAAGACCGAAGAATGGACAGCTTGATGCCTGTCTGAATGCAGAGCTAGCACCCAGCACGCAGGGGAGGGGTTGGCCTTGCCCAGGAGGGGCATGGTGCCCGAGAAGGGCAGGCAGGAGGAGAGCGGGCCCAGTGGGCACAGCTGCCTGTGCTGCTCCCGGAACAAGCTGAAGGGCCTCCTGGCAAAAGACCTCCCGTTTCTCAGTCAAACTGGTGGTATGCTCAAGGCACCATGTGGGGAAGAGTCTGAGGGGAGCATTAAAAATGAGGATCAGCTGCCGAGGGCTTTGGGCCCTGCACTGGGCATGATAGAGCGCCCCCTGGAGGCTGGAATGAGGGTGGCCCGATCCCCAAGGCCCCGTCGCTCCGTATTTTTGTTGCACTAGGGATGAGGAGCAAGGTGGAGACAGGGGAACTTTGAGGCTGGGCTGAAATGGGGTTTGTGATGCAGAGTTGCAGGGAGCCTGAGCAGCACTGTCAGCCTTGACTTTCTCCTCCAGGGCTGGGAGAGTGATTACAGGGTGGGGGGTGCTTTCTCGCTGCTGAGGAAGGAACCAGAGCCAGAAAGAAGTGGCCAACTGGGAAGGAATGTGCGGTCCAGGGGCTCGGCCTTCAGCAGGTGGAGGAGGGTGCGTTGAGACTAAGAAAGTGGGTAAGAAGCCCAGGAGGCGGTGGTTGTCCACACCAGGTGGGAGAGTTTCGAAGCTTGCAGCTGGAATGGTTTCTGGAAGGGAAGGGCCCAGACTGGAGTGAAGGAGGGACAGCAGAGGGCAAGGGTCATGCACCTCAGGTCATGGTCGGGTCATCCACACTGGCCCGAAACATGAAGTCGTGTGTGTCGAGAGGGCTGAGGGGAGCCAGGAACCAGGGGACAGATCATGGGTGATGGTTGAGAGTGGCTGAGGGGCCAGGATGGCTATCTCTTGTGGCTGCACCATATGCTCATGGGATCACACATGCGGGAATTCCTAGTTGTGGGAATTTAAATACGCGAGACTCACGCACAGCTGAGCAGCCTTTGAGAGATCTGAGTGTGTCCCTAGGCCAGTCGGAGATGGGTGAGTACTGAGGCCACCGGCTCGGAGCGGGAAGTCTTCCTGGGAGGAGAGATCAGAATCGATTGTGTGGCAGAGGGAACCGTGACATGAAGAGGCGGCCCCTTAACCTAAAATCCTGGACATTGTTCTTCAGAACCAACACCTGCCTCTCTGGGGATCTCCTGGCTTCAGACTATTTTGCAGCCAAGAACTTTATTTACCGAAGAGAACGTGAACATGATCACTCTTCTGATGATGCGTCAGTGCTCAACACAGAGGCCTGGGGACTGTGGGGGCGCTGGAGGGGAGCCGGAGACAAACTCAGGAAGCACAGAGATGAGCACAGAAATGGAGCTCGTATCTTATTCCAGATATGTAGAAATAAGGTTTTAAAGACCATACTGCGGTAATATCTCAGATTATGTTTTCTTTTTTTTTTTAAAGATTTTATTTATTTATTTGATAGAGACACAGTGAGAGAGGGAACACAAGCAGGGGGAGTGGGAGAGAGAGAAGCAGGCTTCCCGCTGAGCGGGGAGCCCGATGTGGGGCTCAATCCCAGGACCCTGGGACCATGACCTGAGCCGAAGGCAGACGCTTAACGACTGAGCCACCCAGGCGCCCCTCAGATTATGTTTTCTAATCCAGGTACTATGCGAAGCGATTTTCCTCAGATTTCCTATTTAATCCTCAACACTCTACTGGATATAGGTTGCTGTTCTCATCTCGGAGATGAGGCACCATTAAGTAGTCCCCCCAGGGTCTCACAGATTGGAAGAGGGACCCGAGATTGGAATCCAGACCTTGTCGCGCCAGACCCTGTGACAGAATATTTATGTGATTCAGTTAATTCTATTTATTATTTAGTAAATACCCCTTCTTATATGCTGAGCTCGAATGGCTCATTTACAAGATGTTTATTCATGAAGTGAAACCACGTCAGTTGGTGTCTCAAACACCTAAGGCATAACAACAGGAATAAATACTTTTTGGAGGGATGGGGGAGCTGAATTTAGATCAGAAATGGAGAAAAAAAAATTCCCCCCAAACCCAAAGTAATATAGCCACTTTGTGAAGTCTTTACTCATGTATTCTAAATTAATAGAGCCATACAGAACATACAGAAATATTAGTAGAGAATGGGCAAGATTTAATTCAGCATCCCAAGAGCAATCTCTTTCCATTGATCTGGGTGACACAATTTCCTAATAAGAATTATGTATGTAGGGGCGCCTGGGTGGCTCAGTCATTAAGCGTCTGCCTTCGGCTCGGGTCATGATCCCAGGGTCCTGGGATGGAGCCCCGCATTGGGCTCTCTGCTCAGCGGGAAGTCTGCTTCTCCCTCTCCCACTCCCCCTGCTTATGTTCCCTCTCTTGCTGTGTCTCTCTCTGTCAAGTAAATAAATAAAATCTTAAAAAAAAAAAAAAGAATTATGTATGTAAAGAATCACATCTAAACCTTGAATTTTGTTGCTAGGTCATAGACTAGAATATTAAGGAAAGCTAAGGTCTGAGCATTTTAATTTTCAGGTTAAAAATTCCATTAATATTTTCAATTAAAAAAATCTTACTGAGGTTGTGTGAATGAAATCAAAGAGTTAGAAATTTTATTTATGTTTAGGTGGTCACTTCTATTTGGAATTTTTACCCACTGCTTGTATGATTTAAGAGAAATGAAAAACAAAGCCAACAAAGATGAGATAGCCTATTACAGTCATAAAGATAAACAGGCTTTAGATGTTTCAGGTTAGATCTTTTTAAGTGTTATTCTCATCCTGAAAAATAGAACAACCAATACATATATGCTTTACTCTAGAGATTAATAAAATCGTGTTCTGTGAGTTTGCAGTAGACAGTTTGTCCATTGGAGAAAGACATTGTGTTTGTTTCTACTTGCCACTAGGAAAAGCCCGTAACAGTCTTCTTCTAAGAACTCTTTTTGGTCCACGGCACCTGGGTGGCTCAGTCGGTTCAGCATCTGACTCTTGATCTCAGCATTGTGAGTTCGGGCCCTGCGTTGAGCTCCACGTTGGGGTGGAGCCTACTTAGGAAAGGAAAAAAAGAACTGTTTTTAGTCCATATACTGGAATGTGGGAAACAAATGGAAACCCACCAAAGTAGAGTCCCAGTTCTAAAAACTTTAACACAGAAAGTGGACATTGATAGGGTTTTTTAACCCAATACTGTTTCACTGGGGTTTGCGGAGTTACTTCTATAAATTGTGAGGGTCACTGTAATCCTTCCCAATGCTGCAGTGTACCCTTGAAGATGAAGACCAGAGGAGAACTTACCATCCCAGCCTCGGGTGTTACTGAAGAGACTGTGCTCACGGTAGATATCCCTTGGGCCAAGAAGACACTAGTGTGGGCTGACTTTGGCCAACGATGGCTCCTGAGGTCTGAGTTCTTGCAGAGTATAAAGCACACTGGACCAGGCATCAAAGGTCTGACTCTGATCCTGGGCTCTAGCACTAACTGTGGACCGTTGGGCAAGCCATGTCACTTCTCTGGGCCTCAGAGTCCTCATCCCCCAAAGCAAAGGGGTTAGATGAAATCATACCCAGTATTTTCTGATTTTGAAATTCAGTGACTATGTCCACTGCTAGTCGCTGTGTGATATGACGTCACCCTTTTGCTGAAGGTGTTTCATCTGCTCATGAATTGAAGGACAGACTTGAAGTTGTATTCAGCTGAAATTAAACTAGTTCTAATCCATGCTCCCAGTTATAGGAGGGCTCTAGGATATCTTTGTCATCTCTAAGGGCATTGGGCTTATTCCTTCATTTCTTTTATTGAAATAATCATATCCATAGGTGGCTTTTCTCACAGGTACTTCTGGGCAGAAGCTTAGATGATATAACAATTCTTCTCTCCAGTGAATTCTCTTAATCCTTTAAAAAATCAATGTATCATGTGTTTTATAACGTGTAACAAGGTCTACAGCTTTTGAGGAATGTTCTGTGACTATGCCAAAGGCAGATTTGAGAGGCAGGGCTAGTAATTGAAAGATCAGAAGTCTCCTATCTACTAAGGAATAAAATCATTAAAATGATTGATTGATGGATTGGCTTCTTAGAACAGCAAGTAGTCAGATGAATGGACAATCTCTTTTATACTCCCTGTTTTGCCTGGAAATAGCAGAGAAGAATCCATATCAGCCTCTTAGGCTTTATGACCTGAGCGTAGTCATTTTGTGACTAGCTGGGTTCATGATTGTTGGATGCAGGGAGATATTTGATGACCAGGCCAAAAAGACCATGGAGGAGTCGGCTACAGTTTACTGGGACTGAAAATAAGTCCTTGTAAAGAATTTTAGCTCTTCTATCCTGTGCCCGTTTGTGTGTGTGTGTGTGTACACATACATATGCTCATATATGTATGAAACATAGGTCCCGATTCCTAAACCCCTTCCATCTCTAGTCTTGGAGTCCTTGTCGCATGTTTCAATGTCTCCATTTGGTATCTTAAGATAGTACTCTACCATTTTAAAGAACAATACTTGAGATCTTTGTGTTTGTGGCACCGTCACGACTAGACCCTTGTCATCCCTTAGATTTCAGTGATGGCTACTCTCCTCTTTCTCATTCCCTCTCATTTAGTGAAGATTTATTGAGTTTCTACTGTGTTTCAAGCATTGAAGTAGGAGTAGGGCTCCTGTCCTCTGGGGGCACACAGCTGAGTGAGGTCACAGGCATAGAAAAAAATTATTCTAGTACAGGTAATAAGGAAAATAGTGCAGGTATTTCCTTGTGGTGAGGTAGAAGGTAGGAGAGAGGGATTAATTTTGAGTGGGTCAGAGAAGAAATTATGAGAGAATCTGGATCTTGAAGCATGTTTAATAATAGTTCATTGTGAAAATATAGGAGAGTGATCATTCCGGAGAAGTCTCTGTCTTACAGGTTTATCACAGATTTGCTAAGAAGATAAAATTAGCAGAACTTAGTGCAAGAGGATAGAGGAGTCTAGGTGATTCCAAGGTTTTAGCTTAATTGACTTGGGGAACAGTCATTAACTGAAATAGGGATGGTAGGTCAAGAAGCAAATTCAACCTATGTCAGGACTTTTTGGAAAAGAGTGTGCTTCCCTCCCTGCCAGTTAGTAAACTATTATACTCCTTATTAAAATTCAGTTTTGCCATCTCGTTCAGTCGCCAGGCAGTGACGTCATCAATATGGAAGATCCAGCACCTGTGTGCTCTTTGCATCCAGGCTGATGACTGTGGACTTCACTGAGCAGACGGGAGGACGGAGAGAGTGGCAGGGTCATAAGACAGACACTGTGAATTTTCTTCTGTGTACTCTCAGAGGAACAGTCACTTAGGGTCTTCACTATTTGTAATAATCTTTTCTTCATGTGTACTGTTACGTACTCTACTTTGGGGCTGGGTGGGTCAGATCATCAGTATTTGGAAATTAGCCAGCCTCTTGTTGCAAGGGCTTCTGTGCTGTGGGAAGTTCGTGAATAATTCTTATTCTTATTACATTTCTGGCACAGAAGATTTTCTTACCAATAGTTTGAGTGTTTGAGCCCCTGAACTTTATGCTCTCATGATTAGCCTGCCATTCTCAAATCTGTGAATTAATACATATATATATGTATATATATATAATTTATATTCAGCAATGGAAAAATCAACTCATCTTTTATAGACATAAGTGCATTTTATGTGGGATATTTCTTTACATTATTTGTTCTGATACGGGCAACACTGGAAGTTACATTTTCACAAAAATCCCCGTATATAATCAGGGCATGTAGTTCCCAGAGACCTGGCTTTTGAGATATCAATTTATGATGGCTTTGTCTTGTGAGTCTAGTGACTTCAGCGACGGTATATATTATATTGTCTTTCAGTTTTCATCTCTGTAAGTTTTATATTTTTGCATTTTTTTTTCTCTAAGCTCCACATATAGTTCAGTTCAACAAAAAGCATTCAATATACAAAGAAGGAATCACTCATGTTTATTTCTTCAAGGTTCATATTAACAAGATTCAACAATAGAGTAGTGACTTTTTTTTTTAAAGATTTTATTTATTTGAAAGAAAGAGAGAACAAGCGGGGGGAGGAGCAGAGGGAGAGGGAGAAGCCAGCTCCCCACTCAGCAGGGAGCCCCACGTGGGGCTTGATCCCAGGGTCATGACCTGAGCCGAAGGCAGACACTTAACCAACAGCCACCCAGATGGCCCATGGGGGAGTGACTTTTAAAGTGTTTACGTCTACTGTCACATCTAAGTGTCCATGAGCATTTAAATTTGGGGTAGATTGGGAAAATACGCCAGGAAGATTAATGCATTTTATGACACTCTAGCAAAGCTCATACTACAAAGGGTATCTTGGACCACAGTCTTATTTAGTTAATACTCGTTGAACAACCATGCTCTGGTCTTCAAGTAATAGAAATTAAGGAGTCAAAAATGGGTCCACTTTATGAGATTGACTCTAAACTGTTCTTAAGTGGGATTAAATGGGACCCAAAGTCCCTGTTCTGCTTCTGGTGCACATTGACTTCTCTGAATGACATCAGTTGTATTTTATAGAATATGTGTAAATTTCACTGAGCGGGGTGGGGAGAGAGGGAGAGAGACAGAAAGAACTCTTGACAATGGACAGTGGTGAAATTTAATCTTGAAATCTTGTACATTTTCACAGTCAAGAGCCTTTTCTATCCAAATATCTGCTGTGTGTTGCAAGTTCTTTAGCTCTCCCAAAGTCGTTTTGATTGAACAGCACACAGGGCTTCAGTCTTTATTCCTTTGTGGACCTTGCACTTCTTGGGAAAGCTCAGGGTGGGTGCAGCTTCCCGGATGAGGCTCTCACCACTTGTAGTGTTGCCTTCAACAACTTTCTTCTTGTGGGTAGGGAGAGGAGGAAGGGGCTGTTTCACTGGGCCTCTTAGAGATATAATAGTGTCAGTGACACACAAGGATATTAAAAATGGCAGCTAATGATCTAACTTTGCCCAAATGACAGTCTCCAGGGCTTAATTTACTCATATTTTCAATGAGGGTGATGTAGATCTACATGGTCTGTCTTCATCTGTTCGAGCCTCTATAGCAAAATACCACAGACTGGGTGGCTTAAACAAAGGACATATATTTTTTACAGTTCTGGAGGCTGGGAAGTCCAAGGTCAGGGTGCCAGCATGTTCAGTCTAGTTGGGTCTCTCATTTTGGTTTGTGGATGGTTGTCATTCTCATGTGTCCCCGGATGGCCTTTCCTTGGTGTCTCTTCCACTTTATATAGAGGCATTAATCCTATCATGAGAGCCTCCCCCTCATGACTTGAAATAGCCCTAATTACCCTCCCAAAGGTCCCACCTCCAAATACCATCACGTTAGGGATTAGGGCTTCAACATACGAATTTTGGAGAGACAAACATTCAGTCCATAGCAAGGACTCTTTTAGTTGGTCTTAATTCTATGACTAGGAGAAACTGCCTTACCATTGAAAATTTAACATGAATACAACTGTAGGACTCAAGGTTTATAAGTAGACACATTTGAGCTCCAATCTGTAGTCTTATTCTTATATCTTCATGATGTTGGACAGTTATTAAATCTCTCCATGTCTCAATTTCCTCAACCATGAAATTGTTCAATCATGGTATCTATTTGTAGAGTCTCTGTCAAGATTAAGTGAAAATCATGCAAATAAACCACTTAGTGCAGTGCTTGGCACAAAATAGAACCTTGATAAAAATTTAAGTTTTGAAAAACAACCAAATCTATTTGAACAAGAGCTGAGACTGGTAACACAAGAAATGAAATTATTTGATCAGTAGTTTGGTTGTTAATATCAAAATTTGTTTGTATTTCACTATAAATTTTACAGTTCTCTGTTCATTATAACACATCATTTGTTTGAATTGAAATAGACATGGACAAGTGGCATGTGTGTGTGCACCCACTTGTGAGCATCTGTACCTTGATAATCTCCCCCATCATTTCTTTGGGTAATTAATTCATTTTCTGCTATCATATAAGAATTTCAACCAACACATCACTTACAAACTTGGGATATATTTTACCTATACATGTACACTGTGCTTTTATTTCAGTGAAACCAGAAACATTTAAACTTGCTCTTTTTTAAGAAGATTGTTCCCTAACAAAAATGTTCCTTTGCACATCAATAAGGGGATGCTCCAATTAAATGTTAAATGATAAAAAGCAGGGAAATGATAAAAAGCAGCCAACCACACATATACACACATACTTACTGAACTCTCAAAACCCCAAATTCCTATGAATCATACCTTGTTGACACCCATGCAATTAATAATGTAGCAAGTATCCTAAAAGTATCCTTTAATATTTACATTTTATAGAAATTATCATTGCTTTTCCTTTCAGGTCTAGTGACTCAGATGAAAAAAAAAAATTTCAGAATAAATCTAAGCCTGTTCTTATATGACCTGAAATGTCAAGGTGACAAATTCATTTAATGCTTAATTTGAGGTATTACTCAGAGAGTGAAGCCACTGGAGGAAGTGAGTTTTTCAGTTGTGAAACAAGAGGAGACAAGATCATCAGTAAGAAAGTATGGCAGTATGATTTTTAATTGTTGGATTTTCAGCATGTGGGCTAAAGTCAAATGAATCCTTACTCTTGGATTTCAATGATGGGTGTAGCCACATGTTCTCATTACCTCAAGTACAAAAGGCATTTGCTACGATTCTAGAAGATTTAGAGAAGAAAGGGGAAAATGCACCTTCCAGAGGACAACGTTGGGGTGGAGTGGCATTCTCCTATTTCAGGAAAATTTAAGCTTCTAAAGGGCAAGGAGTAATTCTGAACGCTCCTGGGGAATAAAACAAAATCTAAGCATCATTCGTAACTTGAAATGCAATTAAGCAGCACACGGAGCTGGAAATTCAAGAGGACTCTGTCTTTATGAAAACTTCAAGTAGCTCTCTCTCTAAATTCCATTCAAAATGTACTATAAAGACCTGTGGGATTTATTTGTGCACATTGGGTAGATTTATGTATTTAGAAAAGGGCTACCAGGAATGTATTCCCAGAAAGTGACTTTAAGCTCTAGTAAATGATCTGATTTCTGGCCTCTTAAAGGAAATGGATAAAAAAAAGAATAGGATCCTGTGAAATGAGTGGTTTCCTGGGGTGAAGCCATCCCCCATCACTGCACTTCTCCAGAATGAACCTGTTGCAAGCTGTAATGGTTTTGTGATTAGTGTGAATGAATGTTTCTCACCACATGGATTCACTATTGACTTTTTAATTAATAATAATGTCCTGTGCTTATAGAACCACCATCTCAAGGAAATTTGAGTGCTTTCTAATTGATGAATTTCAATTTATCTTTATACTATCTTGCTGAACGTATAGATTAGGTATTCTGGTTGTGTTTTAATAAGGAAAAATAGAGCCAGAAAAGTTAAATCATGGCCCACAGAGATTTCAGAAGGCTAATAATAGAATCATCAATTAAAATCTGGTAGTCTTTACTTATTTTGGCCATTTCCCAAAAATATCTGATCAGTTGTGTCAATTATTCCTTAGGAAAACGAAGTTGATCAAAACAATTATTTGCAATTGCTGTGATTAACAGAAGTTTACATTCCTTCTCATTATTTTGGTGGTGTTCCACAATTATTATCTATTTTTATTTATTGGACCACATGCATGTTTTAGTGGCCTATGTTCACATCCTTGGAATGCTTTTAGGTCACAAGTGTCAGAAGTTTATCCCCTGGGAAGGGAGTGATATAAAACTTAAATTCTGGTATTAGGTAGTTGTGACTTCTAAAAAACTGGTATCTCCATCACCTACCTGCCATTGTTTTAGCTGACAAAAAAATGAAGTAATCCTCCCAACAAAACCATGTTCAAAACCCTTACTCATTGTGCCTATGGGAAGGTAACTATCATCCTTTCAATCACCCCTTCATGCAGCCTTAAAAATATGAGACTGATTCTTTCTGCCTCTTGCATTTCTATTTCTGTCAATTTTTTTTAATCTGTCAAGTGTATTACTTTGTCCCTCTATATTCTCATTACTGTTTCCGCTCTGCTCTCCACATGCAACGTGGTAACCTCCCTACTTGTCTCCACTACCTGAGTTGTCTATGCCTCAATACATCTTAGGTAAATTTTCCTAATTCTCTGTAATTTTTTAACATAGGAATTATTCAGGCACAAAAAAGTATGCAGAATATGTTGAACAGCCACATCTTCACCCCCAGCATAAAAAAATGTGACATCAGAGATACAGTCGAATGGCCTATTTGAAGCCTCTCCTGGACCTTGTTTCTTTTCTTTTGCTCCCCACTATCATGCCTTTCATGGTTATTATTTTTATGCATGTTTTTATACTTTTTACATAGATTCACTATTGACTTTTTAATTAATAATGATTTACCCCAATCATTTCTTTCTGAAACTTTCTTTTTTTTTTTAATGTGGCTTTGAGATTTCTGCTCTT
The DNA here is from genome assembly GCF_964656455.1 of Halichoerus grypus. Taxonomy (NCBI): domain Eukaryota; kingdom Metazoa; phylum Chordata; class Mammalia; order Carnivora; family Phocidae; genus Halichoerus; species Halichoerus grypus. The sequence goes on along the minus strand of NC_135713.1, from coordinate 12,797,401 downwards.
TTAAGATTTATCCATCTTAGTGCATGTGACTTTGTTCCCTTCAATTGTGTTGCTGTGATCATTGATCCACACAATGCAGTTTATCCATTCTTCTCAGAATGCACTTTAAGATTGTTTGGGATTTTCCCCCTCGAATATGAACAACTACGTAATAAACATTTTTTTTAAAGATTTATTTATTTGAGAGAGAGAGAGAAGGGGGGTAGGGGCATAGGGAGAGGGCAAGAGAGAATCTTAAGCAGATCCCCCCCACCCCACCCAAGCACAGAGCCTGACGCAGGGCTCAATCTCACGATCCTGAGATCACTACTTGAGCTGAAACCATATTCCATCTAAAAAAAGACTCTTATTGATCTCTCTACCGACTTTCAATGGAATTTCAGCCTCCTGAAGGAGAAGAGTTTCTTCTCACTTCTCAGATGAAGGGGACCTCCCCCAAGGAATTTCTTTTTGTGAGCAGTCACCAATTCAAAAGCTCTTGGACCACATGCTGAAATGTAACTGTGTGAAAAATGCAGGGTGTGGCGGGATCTGGGCTGGATGGTAGAGATGGAGCCATGTATCCTAGTTACACACTGCCAGTTTATGGTCCCTGAGGTTCTTGCATTACCTTGTTTATTTTCCCGAGAGTCTGTCTCAGAAATGTGTAATCATTCAATTTACTATATAGGAGCAAAGAACAAGGACTCTGGAGCCAGCCTGCCTGGGTCTGAAACCCTTCTCCCCCGCTACTAGTTGTCTGCTCTTGAGCTCCTTCCTTGTTTGTAAAATGCTGGATGTGTTCATAATGAAAACTCAATGAGGTAATATACATGAAACTCTCAAGTGGGTGCTAAATACATTTTTGTTGGATTGTTGAAGAGAGTAAAAGTAAGAAAAAGGTGTATCATACCTCCTATGTGTCAGACATTGTTTTAGGAACTGGGAAGATGGTAATGATTTTAATATCTGTCTCTTTCCTAAACTAAGTTACCAGTTGAGACCAAAGTCCCCAATACATTGCGTGGCCCACGGTGGGCACTCAGAGATGATGAAAGAATCAATAAACTTAATGATTCTCTTAAGGCAATATAAGTGCCCAAGGTATGTTCTCAGCCATGATGGGGCAAGTTAATTATATTCATGAGAACTTTGCTTTGTGCATGTTAGTGTATTCTTATTCTTTGGATATTGATTATTCCTGTGTAATCTGGAAAGTAGCTTACCATTAGCCATAATATTTGAGAAGTCAGGATACCATGTTTTTTGACGATGACAAGTAACAGAGAATTGACTATTTTTTTTCAATCCCTTACTTGTATACAAAATAACATTCTTAACTTTTTTGATTATGACCGGCCTTTTTTTTATTTTTCCTTGAATTTTAGGTCTCATTGTCCATGAAGGAGCTGCAGTTTACAGAGTATTTAAGCGCTGGCGAGCTGTTAACTTACACTGGGATGTACTAAATTATGATAAAGCCACAGACATCGAAGAAAGTAGCCGGGGAGAGTCTTCCACAAGCAGGACTTTATGGTTGCCATTGACAGCTCTGCGGAACAGGAACTTGGTCCACCCAACGCAGTTAACTTCCCCGAGGTTTCAGTGTGGCTACGTGTTATTGCATCTGTTCAATCGGATGAGGCCCCACGAAGATCTGTCAGAAGATAACAGCTCAGGGGAGGTTGTGATGAGAGTGACTTCTGTGTGACCCAAGTGTAAGGCAGCGTGGAGTAGACCACCCTGCACATTTTGGAATGTAATTGCAATGAATGGGGAAACCATAGCACTTCTAAAAACACACATCTATGAACTTTTTAAAATTTATGCTTTTTATATGAACATTTGAATTGCAAATACATTTTTCTGAAAAAAAAAAGAGTTCTCTGGTTCTTTGTTTTTTGATTTATCACATCTTTTATAAGTTGGTACTTGAAATCATTTTACGTATAATTTAACTCTACTTGGTTAAAAGAATGATGAAAGTTATCCTTAAGGCTGAAACTATTTTTTCTTGCTTGTTTTAAATATATTTTTATCAAACTTTTTGCTCCATGTGTAGTTTTTCAGGCATGTTACGAATGGGAAAGAGTTTAGAATGCTGTGGGCAGATGCCAAAGTGCCCACTGGCAATGCAGCGCTGTGTACTGGTCCTCTGTGTGCCTCGTGCTTATTGGCAAATGTGAGTGGGACTTTTTTGCTGGGTTGAAATAATCTGTCACCAGGAATGCAAGCTCTAGGAATGTTGGCCTGTTTTCTAGCTTCTGAAACAGTACAGAGAGTTTATTAAAAGTTAAAGATGAGTGGAAAAAAGTAGTTTTATTCCAGTATGTATGACGTACTTGTATTACATACAAGTAGGCAGGGCACACTGCGTACCTCTAGCCCAAAAACTCACCAAAACGTTGCATCATTGCTTGTGTATATTAATACGGCCTCACATTTGCATAACACTCTTATAGACCTATGTAGTCATTTAGGTTAATTATTAGTGTCTTGATTTCTGTGAGCCCTATCTTAATTAGATTTTCTTTTTTGTAAAAGCTTATGTATCTACTTAATCATTTAAACACTGATCCTATTACTTGGTTTAATGAAGTCCTGGGAACTATATTCACCAGCAGCGAGAAATGTTTCTCTTTCACTAGATAAGTATTTTTTTTTTTTTTTAAAGATTTTATCCATTTATTTGACAGAGAAAGAGAGACACAGCGAGAGAGGGAACACAAGCAGGGGGAGTGGGAGAGGGAGAAGCAGGCTTCCCGCGGAGCAGGGAGCCCGATGTGGGGCTCGATCCCAGGACCCCGGGACCATGACCTGAGCCGAAGGCAGACGCTTAACGACTGAGCCACCCAGGTGCCCCTAGATAAGTATTTTTTAAATGAAAGGAGCAAAAGAAAAATGAGGCTATTGATTCCCCAGGAATAGTTTCCTAACTAGTGGCACCTGGAGATTTTCCCCCTTAGTCTTCCTAATGGAGGGAAATGGCACAGTTTAATGAGCAATGACAGAACAAATGAAGAGGCAGGCAGTCATGCTTTCCTTAGAAACATGAGTTGAACATGTAAGTCATTTGAAGTAATTGGTGATTAGATTTTAAAGCATATGAAATAAAATGCTTTACATTCTATTTTCTAAAAATGACCTCTGAATAATGAAAACAGAATAGTTAATGTGAATAGGTAGCACTGTGATTCCAACATAGCGAATCCCACCAGTACTTGAAATAATATTTTCCCAGTTAAGCAACTGTCACAAAGGAGTTAAGGACGTGATCATTTGCAAAAATGGGAAGGAGTCCAGAGGTCACAGAAGAAGGAAAACAACTACTGTTTAGGGGCAGATGTAGGAAGCGAGAGTGTTACACATGCTCATTCTATATGTTGTTTTTGTTTTTAAAGTTTTATTTTAGAGAGAGACAGAATGCACGAATGGGGGAGGGGCAGAGGGAGAGAATCTTCAAGCAGACTTCCCACTGAGCCCGGAGCCCAACAGAGCCCAATGCAGGGCTCTATCCCATGACCCATGAGATCATGACCTAAGTCGAAACCAAGAGCCAGACACTGAACCTACTGAGCCACCTAGGAGCCCCTAGATGTCATTTGTTTTAATCTATATTAATGAGCACAATCCTGGGTGAGGCACTGGGTATAAATCCGGTCTCTGTCTCTCAGAATGGGATCGGAGCAGAACATGTAATAGAGACACCAGGAATGTCAATCTGCTGTCAAAGAAGCAATCCATTATTTGTACCCCACAAGTGTTCATGTTTGTCCTGGACTGTTCAATCACCAAGAGGAGTCATCAACAACAGCACGTTTAATGGAGAATAATTGTAGGTACTGTTCAGAGCATCTCATTATAAATACTGGACAAAGAGACTTAGACACAGACTAGATGATCATTGCTCTGTATTTAGCAAGTCTGCCCTTCTAATTAGTGTACACCCTTGTATTCACATCAACTCACTAGAAACAAAAAGGGGTAAAGGATGAGAAACCCCTCTCTGTAGTGTCAGGTGGGGTGCAGGAGGTCGAGAGGTCACTATGAGAGTACAGAGTGGGTTTGCCAACCTGGAAGGAATATGTGCCCCTAGGCTCCCCTGTCTTCCAGCACCTTGCCTTTTGTATGTACATTTTGTCTACACCCACCATTTTCCCTCATCACCTTCACAGCCCCCACCTACTAACACACCCGCACATAGTCACATGCCCACATGTGACCAAGTCAAGGTAGAAATAGGATCTGGCAGAATTACTACTCAACAAAATGTACCATCCATGAAATGATTACACAGAAACTCAAAAGAAACACTCCAGGTGGGGAGGGTGCATGCATCTAAAGAATTGAATTCACTGCTTAACAATAATTAAAATTTTAGCACGCAATATGAGTTACGATATAAACAACGGTAAATGCTGTCATTCAAACTCGGACTGCCTTAAATATCACAACATTTATGGTAAGGAAATAGTTGGAAATATTTTAATTATTTTAAAAATATTTTCTAATATTATAAAAACTTAGACCTATAGGCCCTCCGTCTCTTTTCAACCACTCATTTGAAGGACAAACATTTACAGAGCACCCCGTGTGCCAGATGCTGTGAGCAATGGGCCACAGGATGACGCAGGTTCACAGGGAGTCTGTGGGGCCAGGCTGCACGGCAGCATATGTGTTGGGATACAGGCAAGCAAAAGGAAGTGGCAGGCCAGAGAAGCAGGTTTGCCTGGGGTGGCTGGAGAAGGCATCACTGAGGAGCCGGCATTACTTGGGTGTTGAAGCATGAGTAGAAGTTTGCCAATGGAACAAATGCAGAAGAACATTCTGGGAACAGCTCCTTGGGGGTAAAAGAGAGGCATGTTTCAGTAATGATGAGAGATTTCACGTTGGGGAGCAGAGGACACATGTGGAGACATGATCCATCTCTACAGGGTTGACTAGGTAGCTGGGACTGAACACAGGGAACCATGAGAAGATGCTGTTCAAGCTGCAAGTGGTAAGACTTGGCAAAGTCATTTTTGGGGGCATGAATGTCCTCTAACCCCATACCTATGGGCAACAGTCGTCAAGATGGGGCTAAAATATAATGGATTGTGGTCATACCCTCAAAGGAGTTTGGAGAAATCCTAGGAAATGAAATAGTAGGCAGCAATCACACACAGGCCTACTGCTATAAATTAGATAATGCAGTAGAAATATTGGGGGCATTGAATGGGCTTTCCTCCCTCTCCCAGAAGACAGCAAAACCCATAATTCTGAAGAGGAAAGCACATTGTAAATCTTGTGAAGTAGAAGATAGTGTCTCTTATTGAAAATATCTTAAGACACTTCCCAGCATAAAGATTATCATCTGATTTTTCTCCAACATGATTAATTTTTTTATTCTGTATGTTTCATTAACTAAATAGATGCCAAAATAAAGCAAGCTCTCTCTGTTGCTTCTGTTTTGGTCTAAAACTACTATTCTTTTCCTTTTTTTTTTTTTCCCCCACACTGTTAACATAGCCTATTATTTTTGATGATGTGCTGATCAACCCTCCTTTATGGAGTGAAACAGCAAAATTAATGTGTCTTTGCTAATCCAGAATTAGATCAGCTATCATCTAACAACTTATGTGTCATTTTATACAGAGGTCATAATTTGTCCATATTTTTCTTTGTAGCTAATTTTTTGACTTGCAAATTTTAATGACAGTAGGTTACCAATGTCTGATACTGAAAATTTTTCTTTCCAAGTTCATCTTTTATCAAACTTCAGTGGCAAAGTTTGGTTTTTTATTTTCAATTTATGTTTGTATAAATGACCTAACATAAAAATAATTTTATATTCGGTATATTAAGAAATAATTGGTTTAAAACCTTAAGAAGATATTTCAGGCAGTTAGTTCAGTCCCAGTTCATCAGTTCAGAAAAAAATGTTTCCATCCTGTGTGTGTGATACAGAATTACAGCAGGTGCCATAATTTATAGCAAAGCTCAAGGTTCCAGGCCCCAGTGGAACCTAGAGATTAATTCATTATCTCATAAAGATGCCATTTTATACACAGTGGATTTATCTAGTAAATTAGTCAAAGACTTCAAAGTTATTTCAAGGGATGTTCCCCCTAGGAAGTATAGACACTGGGAGCCAGTGGGAGAACGAAAGCTATGCATGACTTCCTGTGAAATTTTGGTGATGTGTTTTTTAAAAAACACATCATAAACTTTACCCCAAAGCATTTGAGATTGATTTTCCAAAACAAGTTAATGGTCACTTAATTTTCTTGTAACTTTTTCATGTTTCTGAGAAGTTTTTCTATAAGCAACATGGCCTTTCAGGGGAAAATTATCTTTTTCTAGTGCTGCGAGTAGAAAAAAGAAGTTTGCTCCAAGATGCATAGGGAATGGAGTCCAATGTTTGTAGGTGGGTAATGGTGACCTGGGTGCTTTAAAATCCTGCTCTGTGGTGCTCTCAGGCAGGAATCTCTGACCTGAGCTGCCCCGGACTACAGAAGGGGCATCAGCTGTGGGTGAGCGGAACCATGGGGAGGAACGCCTTCCACAAGTGGCATTTCTAGCTCCTCATCACAGCTGTACAGGGGCTTTGGGAACATAGGAGACCTGCCCAGAAGCTGCTATGGTGACAAGGACTATGTGGATGGAGGCTGGAAATTCTCTATGGGACACACTTTCCATGATACCCTTGGGAATGTCAAGATTTAATAAGAAGAAAGAGCCAAAGCATAGATTCAGAGACCAGGAGAAGAAAAAGTAATACCATTTAACTATGCCCTTCACCCTGTGATTAGTTTTGTTAGCTGCAGTTCTCAAGATGCTTACTTCTCTTCCTCCCCCTCCTTATTCATTATTCTTGGTTTAGACAACAAAGGGGCATGATCACCATTATGCAATTGTTAAAAGTATTGTGACCCAGGCACACTAAGAGGCCCCTGACTGCTCTAGTTGAATATCTCACGAAGAACCAGCTCCCCAGATGGGCTGGGGAGGCTGCCCCCCATAAAGAGATAAAGAAGTCAGAAGAGTCAGCCATGATGGAAGGACAAGAAAAAGTGGGGCGCAGTGGCAACAAACCCAAGGGGTTGCTCGTGACAATGAAGGAAGGCTGCCTGGGAACAGGGGATAGATAAGAGGCTGATTTCACAAAGTTTATGATCTTGGGGAGGATGATGTCAAGTCAACTGGCAGTTCAATGAAGTGGTTTAAGCACTTTGATGCCAGAAATGAGAATTTAAGAAAAGACAGCACAGAAAGGACAGACGACCCAAACTGAGTTTTCAGAGAAAGTTTCCTAAAGAAGGTAACCAAGAGGGAGGCAGAGGTTGTTCCTGACTTTGCTCTCCCTCATAAGAGGAACAACTAACAACTATTGAAGAACAAGATGCCACTGAGAGAATCCTAGAATATGGGGTGAGGCTGAAGCACCCCCATGCACCACACAGACCAAGACAGACTGCCTTGGCCAGCCTGCTGGGCTCTTGTTTGAAATTCCACTGAAGTTATAGATGAAGTTAGGGGCAAATAGATGGAACAATATTGAGTCTTTCAATACATGGACATTTATTTAAGATTTCATTGATTTATCTCAACCACATCTTACAGTTTAAAGTGTGGAGTTCCTTCACTTCTTTTGTTAAAGTTATTCTAAGTATTTCATATTTTTATTTTTGTAGATGATGTTTTATTTTATCTTTCTAATTGTTTATTGCTAATATGTGGAAATATATTGATTTTTCTGCAAAGACCTTGTATCCTGAGACTTCGCTAAATTCCCTCATTATTCTCCAAGGTTTTTGTTGTTTTGTTGTCCCAGTGTTCTCTACATACACGATCAGATCTGTCTCTGTCAATTATGACTATATTTGTCCTTCATTCTTCAAAATTTGTTTTTCATTTTTTCTTCTTTGTCTGGCTTCTTAAGGTGGAAGTTTAGCCCAATGGGTTTAAAAGCTTTTTTCTTTTCTAATATAAGCACTTAAAACTACAAGCTGTTTTAACTGCATTCCATACATCTTGACTACTGTTTTCCCTATCATCTTGTTTAAAATACTTCATAATTTCCCTTGTGCTTTCTTCTTTGATCCATAAATTATTTAGAACTATGTGCTTAACTTCAAAATATCTGTAAACTTGCTAGATTTCTTTTCATTCTCAATTTATAATATTTATAATTTAACTCACTGTGGTCAAGAAGATACTTTGTATAATTTAAATCCACTGAAATTTATTGAGATGATGTTATCGTCAAATATATGGTCTTTCTTAAGCGTGTCATAGATCTATTGCTTTATAACCAACTACCCACAAAAAACAAGCCACCTCAAAACCTAGTGGTTTTAAAAACAATAACTTATTATTTCATGATTCTGTTGGTTGTCTGGATGATTCTTGTGCTAACTTCTTTTGATCTCACTCTGAGACTGCATTCAACTGGAGGGTTGGCTGGGGGCTGGGCACAGTTGGGACACTGCCATGATTGGGCTTCTCTTTCAACCTCAGAGATTAGCCTTGACTTCCTTGCAGCAGCATTGCAAAAGGGTGGGGACAAAGTGGCAAGGCCTCTGGGGCCTTGACTCCTACGTGGTACAACATCAATTCTCCATACTTTATCGGTCAAAGCAGATTTTAAGACCAGCTCAGATTTAAAAAGTGGGAAAATGGATTCTACCTCTTAATGAGAGGAGGGACAATTAATTTGTGGTCATGTTTAATGTATTGCATTTCATGACATTTCCATGGACTCTTGAAAAAATATGTGTTCTTGCAATTGTTGGGTGTGATATCCTATAGATTTCTGTTATGACAAACTGGTCAATATTGTTCAAATCTATATCCTTACATATTTTTCAAAAATTTATGTTTTTATCAATTACTTCCTTATGATTGTGGATTTGTCTATTTCTCTGTTTAGCTTGTAAGTTTTTGTTTCATGTGTTTTGAAGCTCTGCTTTTAGATGTGTATATATACATATAGGGTCATTGTGTCTTGACCTTTTTTTCATCATGAAATGTTCTTTATCTCTGGTATGGAAGTTTACTTGGTCAATATTAATTTTGCCATACCAGTTTTCTTATGGTTTTGTATTTACAATGGTACACCTTTTCTCCTCCTTTTATTTATTTATTTATTTGAGAGGGAGAGAGAGAGAGAGAGAGAGAAAGTACGAGAGAGAGATAAAGTACGAGAGAGAGAGAAATGAGGGGGGGCAGAGGCAGAGGGAGAGAAGCAGACTCCCTTCTGAGCGCAGAGCCCAACAGGGGGCTTGATCTCTGAGACCTGAGCCAAAATCAAGAGTTGGACACTTAACCAACTGAGCCACCCAGGTGCCCCTCCTCCTTTTACTTTTAAATTATTTGTGTTTTTATACTTTAATTTCATCTCTTGAAAACAGGACATAGCTGAGTCCTGCTTTTTTATTCACTCTGAAAATGTTTGCCTTTTATCTCCTTTGCCATATACGGCGACCTAGTCCCCTGTTTTAAGGATTAGAATTTGGACATATTTGGGGGGCCATTCTATCCTTTCTTGTATCTCTCACCTCTCATCCCTTCCAGGACCTGGTATAATTCTCCTTAGGAAAAGTTGTAATAAAAAATAATAATAATAAGTAGTAATGGAAGAAAAATCAAAACAAAACAAAAAAACTGTTCACAACAGGAAAAAGATGCAAACATAACCTTGGGAATGAGGGAACAAGAATCATTCTCTTACGTTTTAGCTCTCTATGGCCAAGGGGGGGGGGGAACAATTAACTAATAGTTAATAATTAATAAATTACCTCTCTATGGTTTACTTTTTCCCCGGAATTAATGAAACTCTCTCAAAATCTCTAAAGAGGAAAGTACCTTTTAAAACATCAATTTATAGGGGAGCCTGGGTGGCTGTCAGTTAAGCCTCCGACTCTTGGTTCCCTGCATCTGTTTACATGCTCAGCGAGGAATCTGCTTGAGATTCTTCCTCTCCCTCTCCCTCCCCCTCTGCCTCTCCCCTCGTTCTCTCTCTCTCTCTAAAATAAATGAATAAATAAAATCTTTAGAAAGAAAATAAATAAAACATCAATTTATATAATTCTTTGTCAACGTCTATGCCCGAAGCACCAATCATGAATTTAGGCAGAGACAGATTTCCTGAAGTGGATAGACACTTTAAATCTCAGAAGAATGTTCAGGAAGAGAGTATGACATTTATTTCCCACAGATTTAATCTTTGCTGTTTGCCTCAGATCTGATAGCCTTAGAGGAAACAGAATTCAGAGTGCACGTTCAAATTACACCCTTTGGGAATTATGCCTGAGCAAGTTCTGTTCCATTAGAAATCTTCACCTATTGTGTTTATGAAGAATTTGCATTAACACCCTTCCAAATAAAAACCAAATACATTTATTGACAGAATTTGGGCCTGAAAATGTTCTTTTACTTTCCCCCCCCACTTTTACTTAAAATACCCTGGGGTATAACTTATGTTGGTCTTTTTTTCTGAGGCTTGTAGAACGAAGTTTAATCAAAATGACAGGCAAACTATTTTTTTTAAGACTTTCTGACTCAAGTCCTTTCTATTTGGACTAAAATGGTATTAAAACCCCTAGCTCCAATGAACTAAAGCAACCACTTCCATGGGTAGTGATTTTTCTGGACGTAGCGGAGAATGCACTTTGAAACGGCACTCAACAGAGCAGGAGGGTCTGTGTCTATGACATATACTCGTTTGGAAGGTCTGGTAAGTAACAGTGTGCCATTGTCATTCCTGGTGGGGGAACTGGGAGGCTGTCTACAGAGGCTGCTCTGAAGAAATAATCAGGATGAGTAGTCCTTCTTAAATAAATCTCCTAAGTGCATAAGTGCAGTGTTTTACATCCTTAGCTCCAATCATTTCCTTGCTACTTGGTTGTCATTACCAGAAGAGTATGTGTACTTGGGTAGGGAGGTGGGCACGGGTGTGAGGGAGATGAGAGCCGTTTGTCAGTGTCAGTGGAAAATTCATCGTCAGGACAAGAGGTTGGGACAGTCGGTGCTCGGGGTTTCATTCTCCAGTGTCTGATGCTTGTTTGTGCCACCATTCATGGAACCCAATCTAATTCTCATCCGCCGTGCTTGCTCTTCGGAGTCACTCAGAGTCAATTTTAGCTGTGCTCACAGATGTGTGGGAGTCTGGCTCCTGTCCCAGCTTTATGACCTCACTCACGGCTGACAGTCTTAAGCCCCAACAGCACCCAAGATTGAAAAGGCAAAATTTGCCTTTGGGAACAAGGCTACTTTATCTGGTAAATATTTATTGATCCTCAATCATGGGCCAGACATGGTGAAAGAGGGTCGGGAGGTGGGGTTTGGAGGTGGGGTTAGTCCTGTCCTTAGAGCTGAGAAGAGGTGCCCCGGTCATGCGTCCCTCAGTTGCAGTCCCCTCCAGCTGCACTCCTCCACATGGCACAAGGAAACTCGGCCAAGGGTAGGTGTCCACCCAGAGTCCATCCAGAGCCCACCTCTCAATTTAGAATGCGCTCTGAGCACTAACAGCCCAGAAGTTTCTACCTGAATTGCTCATGTCTACTTCCCGAGCTCGCATGGACCTCTTTCCTGGGTTCATTCTTCTAGGGCTGACTGTCCTCCTGCAGGACTATCCCTAGGACCTGGGGCTGGCCAAGAGGCAGCTGATGGGGCAAGAGGATGTGTGAATGAAGCCAGGATGTATGAGCTGGAGGTTACAAACTTGTGACCAAAGCCCTTGTGGTGAGGAAAGAATCCAGGGGTAGAAAGAAAACGGGTATAGCCATGGAGTCCACGAACTCAACCCGAAATTTAGATTTCAAGTTAAGAGGATAAAACTTATTTGAGAGTTTTTAACTTCATTTTTCACTTTTAAAGATTAGACATCTGGTATTTGTAGTCCTGCCTTGAAACCTGTAAATATTAAGAGCTTGTCTACAGGCATGGAGTTAAGAAATCAAACCAAATTATTATGTATCATCAACTGCTATGTACGGTTTAGTAAGGGCTTCTACATTTTTTTTAGGAATATAGTAATATAATTCTGAATTCGGACTGCTGGGTTCAAAGCTCGGCTTTAGCTCTTAATCATGGAAGAGTGACACAGGACGTTTATTTTGCAGACCCACTAGTTGATCTATGTCCTCCATTCCCTCTGCGAAACATACTAATGATACCCAAAACACTGGAGTGATCTACTGCGGCACAGCAAACTACTTAAACCGAGTGGCTTCAAATAATGGTCTTGTATTTCATTCACTAATCTGTAATTGGGAAGTGCTCAGCAGAGACGGCCCCTTCTCTGCATATGGTATAAGATAGAAGAGGGGTTTGGCTGGGACGGCAGGATCTGCTTTCAAGAGAGCTCATTCACATGGCTGGCAAGCTGGTGCTAACATCAGCTGGGGGGTGGCTCAGGGCCGTGGCTCCTCCCCATTTAGCATCTCTGCAGTGTGCAGAACAAGGTAGGAGTGAGTGGCGTTTTTATGAGTTAAGGTTGGAAGTCACACAGCATCATTTTTGCCATACTCTGCCAAGGTAGTTACTGACGGTCTTCCAGGTTCATGGGGAGGGGACATAGATTCTACACGAGCATCTGAGGTGGTACATCTGGTTACAACCATATTGGAAACAGAATCCTCTGTAAGAGAGATACACAATTCTGCTTTTACCAGATGAGTTTCTAAGAATTAGTTGTCAAATCTCTTAATACCAATGTCAACACGTAATTTAATCAAATATAACTAATGATGAAATGGAGTATGAAAAAAGGCGCTTTTTTTCTCCGGGTGAACACTAGGCTGAATGCTTTGGAAGGACTAGACAAGAGTGAGCCATGTAAGTTGAATGTTGGAAAAATATATAAGATTATAGAAAACAAAAAAGCAATCTAGATTCTGTGTCAGATTGTTTCCCACGTGTCTCCAGGTTTATTTTGCATCAGAGAAACTGAAACCAGAAAATGTTAAGCATATATTATACATGTGGTTTCTGCCAGAAAAACACCCCTGAATTCCATTAGCAACTTCTACCAAAAGAAAAGCCCTTGTCAAATTGACGTACATTATGCATTTAAAAAAATAGAATGTTTAAGGTATGCATGAATCCATTTTTAACAATTCCTTGTTTCAATTTCAGTTAACTGATTAATTCCTGGGACTTATTACTTTCAGTATGAAAGCTTTGGTTGTACTTGACCCCCTTTTGCCTCAGTTTACTCGTCTATAAAATGGATGTTATCATCATGATATTTATTTCATAGTGTTTTTTAAGACTGATTTATTTATTTATTTATTTATTTATTTATTTGAGAGAGAGAGAGTGAGAGCAGAGAGAGGGGCACAGGGAGAGAGAGAATCCTCAAGCAGACTCCCCGCTGAGCAAGGAGCCCATCACGGGGCTGGATCCCAGGACCTGAGCCGAGATCATGAGATGTGATCTGAGCCGAAACCAAGAGTTGGTCGCTTAACTGCCTGAGCCACACCGGTGCCCCTCACAGGGTTTTTGAAATGATTAACTAAAACAATCTGCTTAATAATTTAATGTATAGTAAGCATTTGATTATTATAGTTATTACCATTAAATTGTTTTAGGTCACAAGGAGGAGAGACAGGCTTGAGAGACCCCAGGTGATGGAGATCTAGCAGGGAACATTCGGGGAAATGAGGAGGGTCAGGAAAACACCTTCGCTCTCCCACAGTAGATGTCACAAGGAGTCGAAGTGTGATTCCCGATCCTCAGGAGCTCTGGTACCCTCTTGCCCTTTCTGTCGACAGCACTGAGACCTACTCCACTGAGCTCGCCATTCTCAACACTGAGCTTCTTCTCTGGCTGCTTCTCTCTCTACTCTTGGGTTTCTTTCATGGCTGTCCCGCCTCTATTTCTTCCTTCTATTTCTTGTATTTCTTTCTAAGATTTTATTTACTTATTTGAGAGAGAGAGATAGCAAGAGAGAGCATGAGCGTGGGCGGGGGAGAAGGAGAAGCAGGCTCCCGCTGATCAGGGAGCCCAATGCAGGACTCAATCCTGGGACCCTGAGATCATGACCTGAGCCAAAGGCAGACGCTTAACCGACTGAGCCACCCGGGTACCCCTTCTATTTCTTGTATTACTTGTTCAGTTCCTCCAGAAAGAGTCCCTCTCCTTGGGTTCACTGATCTTCATCCAAAAAGAAGCACATTCGTCTGGCACTTGACCACCTTGTGAATCATTGGTAGATACCACCTATGTCATGTGGGTTTTAGTCAAGGAGCCAATCTCTGGTTCAGTCCACTGTGGCCAAGATATCTGTGTCTGATGGCACAAAACCAGACAGCACATGCAATTCCACTCTGGCCATAGGTAGAGCAAGGATGCAGAGTTTCAGGAGCTTCAACTGCTTCAACTGATGGCTGGTGGTCCTCCCTCTGCAGTTACGGCCATGTTGGAAGTTTATGGCTGCCATTCATTCTCCTTGAGCAGTGCTGGCACTGTCCCCTTTGTCTTGACTCCCACCTTTTCAGGGTGAGTATTTGATGATAACTATTTAAAAGAAAGGGGCCTTGTGCCGAAGAACATGAGTGAGAAGCGGACCCTGGTTTTAAATCTTGGCTTCTCCACTAGAATCTCTCTCTCTCTGCCTCCAATCTCTGTGGGTCTCTCTCTGTTTCTCTCTCTCCCTTTCACACACACACACACACACACACACACTACATTTCTCATTAAAATTGATGGAACTGGAGGATATTATGCTAAGTGAAATAAGTCAATTAGAGAAAGACAATTATCATATGGTTTCACTCATATGAGGAATATAAGAAATAGCACAGAGGATCATAGGGGACAGGAGGGAAAATGGAATAGGAAGAAATCAGAGAGGGAGACAAAGCATGAGAGACTCTTGACTCTGGGAAACAAAGTGAGAGTTGCAGAAGGAGAAGTGGGTCAGGGGATGGGGTAACTGGGTGATGGGCATTAAGGAGGGCACGTGATATGATGAGCACTGGGTGTTATATGCAACTGATGAATCATTGAACACTGCATCTGAAACTAATGATGTACTATATGTTGGCTAATTGAATTTAAATTTAAAAAATTACTCCTAAAACTGATTTGAAATAAAAATCATTTATTATCATTACACAATATTTCGAAGTATGTACTTGAGCAGAGATGTGGATAACTCATCCTGCAAACTTATCCTGTAATCCCTACCCTGTGAGGATTACTGTCTCTGACGTGTCATAGAAGCCCCAAGAAAAACGTGTCATAGAAGCACCAAGAAAAACAAAACAAAACAAAAATGAGAATTGAAATCATTTACCCAAAGTGACACCTGAATACAGCAACATTTGCCATCCTATTTGCTGAATATTTCAGCATCCTTCACTCTTTGGTGAATATGTACCTTCTATCTTTAGAACTCATTTAGGGAAGACAATCCAAAAACGATACAAAGAGAATCCATCTGGAATCAATTGTTTAAAATGATCAGGAACACTCTCCTTCTCTTTGGAATGCTCCAATCCCCTAAATAGAGTTAAGATTAAAATAACTCTTCCATATCACTGCTGGCCAGAAAGTGGGGGAAAAGGATGTGCCAACATAATGGAGTAAGAATTCCCACAAAAGATTCCTTTATGGTATCAACCAGCAGTCCGTCTAGCTGCTTTCTTCTGGCCTCACACCTCCCGACAGTCTCTCCTAGCTTAGATGAGCCTGGCAGTTCATTTCCTTTCTAAATAGAGTAAAGGGATAGTGAAATCACCCTAATAAAGAGAAGTTAGCACCAGGAGGTACAAATAAAATGATCAATAACCAAGTGGGCCATCTGGCCATCACTCCAGCCTCCACTGACAATATCTAGAGTGTTGTTCCATGGCATGCATTTTATCACTTGGGGCAGAAGGAAAAATGTCTTTCTCTACAGTCCAGGAACAGAAGATCCATTCTTTAATAGAGAGCCAAACCCATTCACTCTTCCCAGGTTGGACCTTTAAGACCCCTTCAGATTGGGTTTCCTGGGGTGTAGTTTTATCAGAATACATTTGGTCCTTCCTACGTGCAAATTTCAGGACATAAATAATGAACCAGAGTCTGTACAAAGTGATTTTCCAAAACACCAGGAAAAATTGGTTTCCTCCCATCAAGTGGCTTTCACTACCCATAATCCCAAGCTTCCCATCTCCTGGTGTCTCTTTTTATTCATCCTAATTAGCAGTAAGTGAATCCAGTCGTGTTCTGTGGTCAGCCAACTCACAATTGGATTTTATGTGCACTTTAGACTCAGCAACCTGCCGCTCTCTGGCTCCAGACACCACCTCATCTATGGTCAAGGGAAGTGTCTGCTTTTGATTGATTTCTACTAGAAATCAAACGGTTGATTCTGTGTGCATATCCAACATACTGCGACCATGCTGATTTTCTCTATTTTTTGTTTTGGAGAAGTTTAAAGTTTTAATAGGCAATGACTAATTTGTGCTGCTCTGCTGAATGCATGGAGTGGGCACCGGGACTCATTTCATAAGGAAAAGCTCTCCAAAGGTCACAAGTGGTGGCGTATAGCAAGTGGATTGTCAGATCACAGAGAAGGAAAAGCACATTGTCAGCTCGGAATGGGCTTTCTGAGCAAGGATTCGAGCACAGTCCTCTCTGAGATAAGCCCGCCGTAAGGGACACTCCTTGAGCACCTTCTCTGTATCCCTTTCTCTGTGATGGATTGGCTGTAGTCAGGGTGCTCATACTAAGGGTATGAAGAGCAATAAATGGGGTCTGCACACCTAATCTAATTCCATACCGAAAAAAATCTCAACATCAGTGATTTGCTATCCAATTTTCATGGATCACTTTTAATGATAAAACCCAGACCCTGCTCTCTTTTGAGAACTCTTATTTATTCCATCCTGGGCTCAGGCTGGGCTCTCTGGGGTTTCTTAGCTGCTTCTTAGAGTGAGAGGTGGCTACTTCAAAGCCCCAAACGTCCCCCAGAGGGCAGACCCAAGAGCTATGAACACAGAGCTGCACTGGTCTCTCCAGCTCAGGGTCCTGTGACCCCACAGTGTCCGGTGGCACACCCATAATGCCACACTTGAAATCTCCCAGTGTTATTCATTGTAATTAACAATGGGTGAAGCCCACCTGGCATTATGCCCTTGGAAGAAGCCTGGGAGGGAAAGATTCCCTGTGGGTTGGCCAGAATTTGACCCAAAGTTGCAAACCTCTGTTACACAACCAGTCAGGGTCAGATGCCTTGGCAGCTTGACCACCTCATGTCATCCTTCTAGCAGCCAACGTGCCTTGAGGAAGGTGCTTCCTACTCTGTCCTAAGTTCCACATGAAACTCATGACCTCAGCACCCTCAGACCGGGCCTGGCCAAAGAGCTTGCCGTATTCACTGAAAGTATCTGCTGACATTGACCCCTCATAGACCATAATGTCCATTACCATCCCCAAAGAGCTGCCTTACTAGAGGCCCAGGAAAAGGGTTCCAGGAACCTACCTTGTGCCATGTTTTTTAGACTGGTCCCTCTAGGGGGCGCTCCTGTACACTCTCAGGTGCCCTCTCTTATTTTAAGTAAACTCTTTTCTTAATAATTTTTAAAAAGATTTTACTTATTTATTTATTTGAGAGAGAGAACTAGTGGGGTGGGGGGGGAGGAGCAGAGGGAGAGGGACAAGCAGCCTCCAAGCTCAGTGCAGAGCAGGACGTGGAGCCCAATCTCATGACCCTGAGACCATGACCTGAGCCGACATCGAGAGCTGGACACCCAACTGACTGAGCCACCCCAGAGCCCCTCTCTTAAAAGATCTAGTATTACGACTGGTTACGCATTGTACGCTAATCGTTTACAAATCATCTGTACTTGCAAATACGCTCAGTGGGAGGAGGGAGGAGCTAGATGCAGAACTATGTATTTGTTCACTCCAAAAATACTTATTGAGCACCTATTATGGGCAAGAAGTGATAAGTGCATAAATTACAATTATGTAGAAGACAATCCCTGACCCCAAGAACATGACCAATATACAGCCAAGGTCCAAGGCAGTATGATAGGGCCTTGGAACAGTAAGCCCTGGGGCCATGTGGGCTCTGTGGTGGTCTGGCCATGCCTTGCCAGGGCAAGCACTGCCATCAGAGGAAGTCTACACAGCCACGTGCTGTTTCAAGTGTTGTTTATGATCAAATACATGCCTCCAGTGTATTATCTTTTTAGGCATATGCGATTATTTAAAAGCGTTGCTGGATGTATACGGAATCCTTCTGTCCTTATGTGACTTCTGTCCTTCTGTTTCACAGAGAAAGTTCACCTACAATCGGGAGAAAGGATAGCATAGCTATTAAGAGCAGGGACTGTGGAATTGGGTCATAACTCAGGTCCCCTTTACCTGTGCCGTGACTTTGGGCAAGCTCTTTAACTTCCCCTTACCTTGGCTTTCTCCTCTGGGAAATGCCATGATACTGTTTTCCTCACAACGGTGGAATGAACATTAACAGAATCAATACACAGAACAAACTGAGGGTTCTAGGGGGGAGGGGGGTGGGAGGATGGGTTAGCCTGGTGATGGGTATTAAAGAGGGCACGTTCTGCATGGAGCACTGGGTGTTATGCACAAACAATGAATCATGGAACACTACATTTAAAGCCAATGATGTAATGTATGGTGTAATGTATGGTGATTAACATAACAATAAAAAAAAGAAAAAAAAGAATACACAGAAAGCACATAAGCAGGGCTTGGCACATGATAAAATGTTAGCTACAATTATAATCATGGGGGGGGACATGAAATACTTTGTGGTTAAAAATGGGTTCCTGAAAACTAGAAAATTTGGGAATGGAATTTTTCTTCCAGGGACCTGGCTAGGGAGAACGGAGCCAGTTGCCATCAATGGGCATAAATCCTGTAAACTGTTGTCACCAGTCCCAAGTCAGCAACATGTTGGGCCACTTGTTGGGTTCAAACTTGTCATGTCCGTTTCTTGCACATGCCCCCTATGCATTGATAACGGCCAGTGAGGACACTGTTGCCTGAGACTCTTTCCTGCTCCAGGTGTATGGGATATGCCCGATTATTTCAGGGCATCCAGTCTCGATGGACTTTGCTCTACCTGGCTCTTTCTTCCAAGAACCTATGCCTACCAGACTCTATCCCACTTCTCCCAGTGTGAACCTCAGCACTCCTGGATTCCACATAAAGACGAATTTTAGTTACCTCCCAGCTACACATAAAATCTGAGGTCATGGGCACGAATGCAGGGGAGAAGAGGGATGGGGGAGAAGAGGGGAGGCCTTTATTGAAGCCATGATGGAGATAGAGGGTTCAAAATATATAATTAGATTGGGAAAAAATATATACTCTGTGTTCTCCGGTTTTCATTTGGACCTATTTGTATCTGAGTAGGTTTAACATTTTTTCTTCCTTCCTCAGGGTCTCCATTTTCCTGTAATATCTCATTACTCAGGAACAAGAAAGAAATAGAAATTGCCAGAACCTACAGTGAAATCTCCCAAGTCCAAATGCCATTTGCAATTACTCAGGCTTTGGATTCAGAGGGATTCAATGGTAATGTCTCGCAGAGGCAGGGGTGAGTCAAAAACAATTTTTCAATTCCCCATCCATAAATCTCCATCTACCTCCCCATCTCTCTCCCTCTTTCTTCCCCTCCCTCACTTTAATTTCTTCACAGGGTTGAGGGGTGGGGGACGCGCCTGGGTGGTGCACTTGGTTGAGTGTCTGGTTCTTGATTTCGGCTCAGGTCATGATCTCAGGGTCATAAAATCAAGCCCTGCATCAGGCTCTGTGCTCAGCAGGGAGACTGCTTGAGATTCTCTCTCCTTCTCCCTCTGCCCCTCCCCCTGCGCCACTCTCTCTCTCTAAAATAAATAAATCTTCAAAAAAAATTCTCCACCAGTGTCTCTCTCCATCTATCTCTATGCATCTCCCCTTTGTTGCCTATCATCTATCTATCTAGTCTCTAGACTGAAGAGATGACAATCGAAGTTTCCGGAAGATCTGGACTTTGGGAATCAAGACAGTTGTTGTAAGTGTGTCTGTTTAGTATGAAGGACAGAAGCACATTAAAACCCACCCAGAAGCATTGTCCCTAGAGGCCTCACTTAGATCAACTCATTCCCACAACAGTGCTGTGGCAGGTTTCAGGCTTTCTATTTCCCAAAAGTGGAAATAGGAGGCTTAGAGAAATTAAAACTTTTTCTCAGTGTCCATGGCTAAGAAGTGGTAAATTTGTCTCTGTTTAACACACAGGAAAATGGATTCATGAAAAAATAGTTACAAAACTAAATTAAATAAAAACAAGGCCTACATACATGTTTTGGGGATCCAAATGGTCCCACAGATGCACATCCCAGTTGGACCCAGCAATTCCACATCCCTCAGCCAGGTCTCTGCCACACCTGTCCTTTCTGTCTTCCACTAAACGCCATTTCACCCCCCACTCCCTCCTGGATGAACTTCCTTCTCTCTCAAAATGGAGTACCTGGCCCATCAGCCCTTGACCTTCACCCCAGCCATACTGGCTGTGGGACTGTTTTTGGGACAAATTCAACAATGGCCTTCGCTGGGACAGAAGACCTCTAGAAGCTCCCATGACACTTGCTTCTTACGCTACCACCATCCCCCCGAGTCCTCACACATGAAGGAACAGGGAGTGTCCGTTTCTGATGAGACTTCAGCGAGGCGTGGTTTTTCAAAATATTAAATATTTCAGGTAATTTTTTTGTTCAAGGCCAGTGAGCTAAAAATCTACTAGGGTGCACTTTTCGAGGCTCCTGTCAAGTTCATCCACACCTATTGTGCTAGGCTGAAACTGAGTCACAGGTGTTGGGCCTTTGCCCTAAGAGTGGAAACAGGTCAGCCAACAACTGAAGAAGTGGGTGGCACGGTGAAAAGAACGTGGGACATGCATCTGCCAGTTGCTGGCTTAACTAGCTCTGTGACCTTGGTTATATCACCTTTACTTCCTGTAAGATAAGACTCACGAGACATGTCCTGCTGGTCCGAGAGGGTGTTGTGTCAATCAAATGAGATAGTGGCTGTGGGAGAGTTAAAAAATTGTATATATGCATAGGAATATAAATATGAATATAGAATACAAATATATACATTTTATTTATTTTATATGATTTACATATAAAATTATTTTATTTATACATATATAAATTATTGGCATAGATATAGATATGGACTATTCCATACTGTACAAACACCACTTTCCTTAAGCCAGCAGCTGAGTCACTCAGACTGGCAATGAGCAAATGATGAAGAAGAAAATGTCATGGGACATCCAGACGCAACACTGAGCTGAGTCATTCTCTTGAGAGCCTTATTACATTGTGGCAAGTCAGTAGAGGGCGACACAGTGGAGGGCACATCAGGTGAGCATAGGAGAGGGAAGGAGATTGCATTTTTGTCTGTGAAGCAACTCAGGTGGTAGAAGGTGAGTGAAAAGAGAAAAACAGATTGGCAGCTGAGGACACTCCATCATGAGCTATTATCCCCCCATTTAATTCATTCAATTAGTCAGTCTTCTCAGAAGTGTTGAGCACCTACTGTGTGCAAGGCACAGGAGTAAGTAGTGTGGGGGAGTCAGGCTGTGTGGCAGAGTTCTTGCCCTCCATCATGTAAGTAACAAAAACCTAGTGAAGTGCAAGATAAAATAAATGTCATAAATGAGGTTGAGTAATCCCTCCCCAGTCATGTCTTACTCTCTGTGGCAAGCTCAAAACACCACCCCAAGAAAGTACGTAGGACTACCCTTCCTATGTATGGGAGAGTTAGATATTCCCATTTAGGGCCTGAGCATGTGGCGGTTAGCCAAATGGCAATGCTAGGGTGGAGGTTTGTTTGTTTTGTTTTGGGCGAGGGGGTGGGCAGAGGGAGAGGGAGAGGGAGAGAGAGAGAATCTTAAGCAGGCTCTGCGCCCATCGTAGAGCCTGATGCAGGGCTCCATCCCATGACCCTGAGATCATAACCTGAGCCAAAATCATGAGTTGGATGCTTAACCGACTGAGCCACCAGGCACCCCTGAGGTTTGGTTGTTTTGAAGGAAGACCTTCAAAAGAATTAGGATGCTGAGGGATAGTGCTGGGTTGCCGAGTATGGTGCAGAATAGCATTCAGGTTGGGCTAGTGGAAAGGAGCCAAGGGACAGTTCTAGTCCTGCTTCCAGAGCACTGACCTACCTCAACCCACTTATGCCCTAAGTATCTCTGTCTCCATATGCAGATTATATCCACCCTTTTGGAGCATTGTGATGACGAATATGGTAATAAATGTCAATCTCCAAACACAGCGCTGGGTAGGTAAGCGCTTGGGAGAACTCAGGGCTCCTCGTGCCAGCTTTTCTCAGGAGTAAATACTGCCTCGGTTATTGGCTTCTTGAGGTTAATGTGGTTGGAAGGGAGTGGATCTTAATAAAACTTTTCCACTGGCTACACAACTTCATTAAAATGTCATACTGATTTCAAACTCCTCCTCCCCCCACTTTCTGGATGGTTTCAATATATAGAAAGGACTCCTTCCTATGAAATGGAATGTTATTCTAGACTGGCAGTCTACATGATAGGCTGGGGTACCGAACACAGATCCTTGTGGCCTTTGCATTTGTCCAAACAAGGGGCACATTCTTCGGAAGCAGAATTTTCAAGGATATTATGTGACACTTCTCTGAGTCTGCAGTAGGCCTCAGTGGATGGAAATAATTTCACCTGCAATATTTAGAGCTGGGACTAATGACTCTTCGTATCTTTTCAAACTCATCTATTCTTATTTAAAAGTGATGAATAGTGGCAGTTTGGAAAGATGTACTTACTTGTTCATTGGCGCAATAAAAAATAGATGGCATTGCAGTGCAAAAGTTCTTAATGTCCTTTCCCAAGGGGAAAAAATAATTGCTACAAAGAATTAGAATTTAACTCCTTGCTCATTCCTTCAGAAGGTTCGCCAGCATTTTTTTTTTTTAACCCTTTGCATAACTTCTTTTCCCCCGTAATTCGTTTGGTTCACGTGCAGAACATTTTGTGTTTACATATATGGATTCATCATTTCTTACCTATGTTTGGCACATTGATAACAAAAGAAATTTCCATTTTTGAATTCTTTTTCTAAAGAACTCAAAGGGCTTTACTAACTTAAATTCAACGTGCAGAATCTAGACTTTGCATATCACTCTCCCCAATTCACAAATAAGTAAACAGTACCTGGAGACAAACTTTATCTCCTATTTCTAACATGAAAAGGGGCTCAGGAGAAAATATGTGTCTAAGTAAATGCAGAGTAAATATGTCCTTGAGGGAAGAAGGGAGTGTGTTAGGGAGGGAGGAGCTTTTAATACTTCTTTCTGGATTATGGTTTCATTAGAAAATGAAGGCCAGTATTATCACCTGGAGGGCAGAATTAAGTTATATTCATGCAACTAGGATTTTTTTCAATGATGTAGTAGGAAGGGAGTCAAGATGTATTGATTCTGACTTTGGCTTTTTTGCTAACTAATTATGTGATCTTGAGAATCTCATTCAATATTTTTGGAGCTCAGTTTCTTCACATATAAGAGAGGATTCAACTGAGAGATGGAACATATGTAGGATGTCTTTCTACCACTCCCCAATCTCACGTCCACAATGGACATCAGCATCAACCTTGGCATTACTTCCTGCTGAGCCAACACCTGGCTTTGGCACAGTTTTAACATCACGCTCTGGGTAGCCACAACCAATTGATAAGAGTTAACAATTGAAATAAAATCTATTTGCCGCCGCTGGACTAGAATATTTCAAAGGTACCATCTAAAAGCCTAGGCTTCTCTTCCTTACATGGCCTGCTTACATTTAATAACAAGGATTGAAAACAACTGAACATTTGGAAAGCATCCATAATACCCTTTGTTAGATGGACGCCCCAGGGAACATGGCCCCAGACTAATGAAGTACTTAAAACGTCACATGCCTAGCCCACAGCAGTCAAGTGCTAACTGATGGGCTGTTGGGGTCTGACCTCAGGATACAGAGATATCATCTGGTCTTTCCTAAACATAAGTTGCACTACACGATTTTAAAACTATGCTGCAAGCAAAGGAGAAAGAGAACACTTAGCAATAAAAAAGATCCAGATATTGGCAGCAAGACACTATTAGATCTCTGTGGAATTTGTGTTGTTGTTGAGATGACACGGTAAAGACATAGAGCTCTGAGCCTAATTTCCCTTAGCCCCCTGGACCTAACTGCAGAATGACATATATTAGCACGCTGGGTCTGTACTAAGGAATTACATATTTGCATACATTACCCAACTGACTTGCCAAGAACATATTGTTTAATGATTGTGCTGATTAGGTCCCTATGAATAGACGCTGATACATATTGTCCTGGCTTCTTTTATTTTACTCTGGACTCTAAGATTCTCTGGCCTAGAGAAATTAAGGCATTCATAAAAGAAACAGAGCATTTTGAAAATGCACTATTGATTTATACTTGCAAATGGTCAATAGTCTTAGGAGGAATGAGAGCTCCTTTTGTTTTGTGTGTTACTCTGGTATGATTTGAAGCCCAGTTTCCTTCCAAATGAATCTATAAAGTGATATCAATGATGATGCTTTGCTTTTTCTCTGTCTGCAAGCAGCTGTAATTCTTCCCAGAACTTCCTCACTGACTGGAGAAGACAATCCAATGAGACTGCTCTGGTGCCGGAAAGATAGAGCTCCTTGAGGTCATCCAGGGAGGTCAACCCAAGGCGGAAGTGGTAACCACATTCATTCTTCCGCAGTGTCCCATGTACATGTTCATTTCCCCCTCTCTGCCCTTCTCATCTCTGTAGAGCAAATCCATATTGAGCACTTGTGTAGTCAGCTCAGGCTGCCATAACAAAATACTACAGACTGGGCAGCTTAGACACCAGAAATTAATTTCCTTGAAGTTCTAGAGGCTAGGAGTTTATAATCGAGGTGCCAGTGGGGTTGTTTCCTCTGAAGGTCATGAGGGAAGGATCTGTTCCAAATCACCTCCTTGGCTGACAGATGGCCATCCCTCCGGCACATGCACCCCTGCTGTCTCTGTGTCTCCTAATCTCTTCTTATAAGAACATTAGTCATATTAAACCAGGGTCCACCCTAACAGCCTCATTTTAACTTCATTACCTCTTTAAAAGTCCCTATTCCCAAATATAGTCACATTCTGGGTTATTAGGGCTTCAGCACAGTTGAGCTCATAATAGCACTCATGGTTTAGGCTCTCCTAAATTCTTGATGTACGCTATCTCATCCAGTCCTCGCAGCAAAACTATGAATTAGGTACTATTATTGCCCCATTTTACAGGTAAGGAAATGGAGGTCTGGGGAAGGGAAGAACTTACCCAAGATCCCAAATATATACACACGCAGTTATTTCATTTGATAAAAGATTCATTTCTTCATTCTTTGAAGAGTGCTTTAAATCAGCTTTATTATATTTGCTAGTATAAAAAGAATATCTTACACTTGTGTGTAAACTTTAACAATTATCCTTTTTAGACATGCATCTATATCAGGTTTCCTTTTTTTATCCACTGCCTTGTATTTATGATATGCTCAATAGTTCATAATTGGACTTAAAGGTTTTTGAAGGCAGAAATAGAATATAGAAACTTTTAGAAGAGGCCAGAGTGACAGGATTAACCAGATGGCAGTTTAGTCTGTGATGAGAGGTGTCACATGAGTTATTAAGACATGGAAACTGATCAATATATACTTTTGAAAGTTTGGTGAATATAAGGAGATGTTAACTTTTCTTTCTTATTATAGAACATACTGATTGTTATATGGATATCAATGACTCCCAAAGAGCTTGAAGAAATAAAACATACCTGTATAACTTTTTCTAGTAAATATTTTTATGTAATTGTCAGAGAGATGAAGTACAGGAAGCAAAGTTATTACTTCCCCAAGGTCACAATGCAGGTGTGAGGCGGAGGTAGGGCTGACACCCAGCGCAGCAAAATACGTGGATAAGTATTAAATATCTATCACCATGGAGGATTGAAGCTGCGATATCTCAATTTGTCATGCAGTCACTTTCCTTAAAAGATCTGTCAGTGCAGACAATGTTTCCTGCCATTTGCACATACATCATATATGTGGAAAGACACATGCTAAATTCAGGTAGAGAATATTTATATAATCAATGTGTAATTGTTAGTTTGTTAGTTGACATTTGAAGCCTCCATCAGCTGCACTATTCACACACAATTCCACAGCAAAATGTTTCTCATTCTTCATTAGAGGAAAACCTCTAAGTTCATTTCAAAGACAGAATTTGTTTAGATGTTACTGATGGCTTCCCTTTGTTTCAAATCCACAGCCCTAGGTCAGGGATCCCAATATGTTATACTCTGGATTTTCTTTGTTCTGGTCTTGTCTCCCTCTTAGTTCCCACCAAGGTGCCCCGGTGAATACCACCATCATGTTTCATTCAGATTTTTCACCCTCTAAGCTCTTACTCATTAGAAGGGCAATTCCTTCAAAGATGAAGACTTAGAAAGTATGGTGGCCCGCTCCTGGACTTAGCGCTGACTGCAAGGGATAAGAAAATGAAACCCAAGTGGAATTTGGAACCCTACTCTCTGCTTTCCAGACCTTCTGCTTGGAGGAATTCAAAATGACTAGCAATCAAACAGCCCAATATAAAGAACCAGATGAGTGGAAGAGCCTTGGCATTACACAGGGTGTTCTGCGGCTGGGAGACTTGGCATAACCTTGAAATTACCCAAACTCTGATGGATGTAAGCCAGGCTCTTTACTTTATTTAAATGTGGTTTTTGAGCCTGAGACCCATACTTACATATTGTATACAGCTGTGGCTGCCTGCAGAAGCAGAACTCTGTGATAATGATTTTGTTTTGTTTTAGAAAGAAATACTGTATGGGTATTCCTCAATAAACCTCTAAACTTTTTCTCTCTACAAAACCAGCAGTTTTCTCTGGCCTTTGGGTTCTGATTTACATCTCTAACTGAGCTCTGAAGTGAGGTGGATGTCTTCAGACGTTATTTCCCTGAAAGCTCTCATTTGTCTGATTCCACCGTGAAGAGCTAGTTCTATCTGTGCCTACCTTATGCTCCAAAATCTATTTGTGGGTCAAAGACCTGAGTCTGTCTGTCTTGAGAACATAGGGAATTATGGGATAACTCTCCCCAAAACACCCCTTTATGGCTTTGGATGCCCAGAGTTAAGTGAGAATG
Organism: Halichoerus grypus; assembly: GCF_964656455.1. Classification (NCBI taxonomy): domain Eukaryota; kingdom Metazoa; phylum Chordata; class Mammalia; order Carnivora; family Phocidae; genus Halichoerus; species Halichoerus grypus. The sequence continues at coordinate 12,770,236 of NC_135713.1, read as the reverse complement.
TTCCTCAGGGTAGTGGGTAGAAAAATGTGGCTTACCTATACATCTATGCTGCTGTATGAAACCTCACCAAGGCAGCCACAGCTTTCCTCCAGGTGTACAGCTCATCAGTCTTAGGCTACAGCTATGTGTCTGTTGTATTTCAAAAATCCAAAAGAAGCCAACAAACAAATAGACCTATTATATTGAAAACTGTAGGTTAGCAAAATAATGCTTTGCAATATCACTGTATTTCCCCTTTGGATAATGCAGCCTTTCCTCCATTAAGTCAAGGCCAGGAGACTGAGGCTTACTGCTCAGGAGAGGAGGATGGCTATCATTTAAAATAATAATGAGGATGATAATAGTGGTGAATGCTTATAAAGCATACGTATATTATTTGCCTGGCGTTGCTTTATACAGTTTGCATTAGCTCTTTAATCTAGTCTTATCCCTTATACCGAGCAGGCAAACATATACCTCTCGGCTCACACATGAACCATCTTAGGCTACTGAAATAGGAAACAAGATGGGAACTTGGGGTCAAAGCCTTATTTAGCAATAAAATAATACACTTTCCTGACATTTTCTTTATGCGTATAAAGAAATTCTAGGAATTTGCGTATAGATTTCTCAGTGCATATAGATTCCACTAGGAATCTAGTTTGGAAATGGGAATCTGGTCATGTTTTTCATCAGACACTATAATCATTTCATGGTACACATGAATATACTCAGCTATAGCCTCTTCTGCCACATCTTCAGGGTAACTCCAAGAGTCTGCTCAGATAGAATAGGCATTGAATTTAGGTAAAAATTCATATTTTCAAACATCTTCTTAAGGACCAGCTCTTTGTTCACATAAATATAGATAAATATAAAAAATATAAAAAATATTTAAACATAAAAAAATCCAATAAAATTTTTCAACATAGCTCCAGCAGTGGTGGGAAATTCTGTCAATTTTTATTCTACAAAATGGCCATTTTCTTCACAGAATACCTTAATATCTTACAATTATTTTGTTCCAAATTTGTTCATCTTGCACTCAGCCTGAGCAAATACAGCTAATAAGGAAAAAACATATCCTTTCTCAATATATGCATCAATCAAAGCATCATGTTGTACATTTAAGTATTTTACAATGTTTTGTCAATTATACCTCAATAAAGCTAAAATAAAATGAAATAAAAATAAAATAATTTAAATCCAATTTGATTATTTAAAGACTCCATTTAGATACTCATCAGTATTACCAAAAAAATTGCTTAGTCACTAAAGTATCTCAGGCACTACCTCTTTCCCTGGATCTTCCCTAGAGTGGATATAAATGTATGGAGGAAGGAAATGCTTTATGTACATGACTGGCCATTGGAAAAACAAAGGGTCATATCCTCTGGCTTAACCCCAGGTTTATGTCCTTAGCCTATGCTTTGGCTGCTTCCCAGTAGGCAAAGTATGTGACTGGCATGACTCAAGGTCCTGTTTTTCTCTTCCTTTTTGTTTGGTATATGTCCTGAGATATTCTTTCATTACAGGTAGAAGATGTAAAATGTACAAAAAAGAATTTCATAGAATATGTATAGCTCAATAATTATTTATGAAAATGGATAATATTGCTAAAATAATATTCTGTATATCCTCCTCCCCCAAAAAAGAAAAGATATATTTACAAAAATATGGAAAGAGGGGCGCCTGGGTGGCTCAGTCGTTAAGCGTCTGCCTTCGGCTCAGGTCATGATCCCAGAGTCCTGGGATCGAGCCCCGCATCGGGCTCCCTGCTCTGAGGGAAGCCTGCTTCCCCCTCCCACTCCCCCTCCTTGTGTTCCCTCTCTCACTGTGTCTCTCTCTCTGTCAAATAAATAAATAAAATCTTTAAAAAAAAAAAAGAAAATTTGGAAAGAGATTTCTGAGAGCATCTATAGCTCCCAGAGGCTGGGATAGACTACGGAAGTATATTTCTTTAATTTAATTTCTATAATCTTTATGTTTCTTTAATTATATTTAATATTTCTTTAATTTGTTTAATTTCTTTAAACAAATGAATATTGTCTTAGGGGATTGTATGGTTCCAAAATACCTCATTAATCCAACAAAATTTTTCAACATACCCCCACGCCTTGGGAAATTTTCCCTAGGTCTTTGCAAATAGCACTCCAGAGTGGGTAGGAAACATGCCCCTGAGTGAGTGTGGCCCATGTGCCCTGGAGGTGAGGGTGAGGGTGGGGTGGGGTGAGTACTGGGGATGTCTTCAAGGAGCTCTGTCTACTCTTGTCTTCCCTTGGGTTAGAAGTGAGACTGAGAAGTGACCTTTTGTCCCATCCTGGGGAGACATGGGGAGAGAATGGCCATGCTGAGACCAGTAGACAGGAACTAGAGGCTGGGTCTTCTTGATACCCCTGATTCTGGGAATATGAGGGGTCAAGGAACTGCATTTCCCATTGAAGGCCAACTGCTACCAGAAACATTAGAATCCAAATTCCCAGGTGTTAGAGACTTCACAACTCTGAAGTTAATCCTGAGAAAGAACTAAGCTGGAGGTATCACATTTACTGCTTTGAAACTATATTACAAACCTATAGTAATCAAAACAGTCTGGTATTGGCATAAACACAGACACATAGACCAATGGGTCAGAATCAAGAGCCCAGAAATAAACCCTTCCATATATAGTCAACTAATATTTGACAAGGGAGCAAAGAATACTCAAAGAATAATGGGGAAAGGATGTTCTCATCAATAAATAGTATTGAGAAAATGATATTCACATACAGAAGAATGAAATTGGACTCCTATCTTATACCACTCACAAAAATTAACTCAAAATGGATTAAAGAATTAAATGTAAGATCTGAAACCATAAAACTTCTAGAAAAAAACAGGATGTCATGTTTGGTGTCATGGCAACGACACCAAAACACTAGTAATAAAAGCAAAAAATAAACACGTGGCACTATATCAGATTTAAAAGCTCCCCATCGTTTTGTTCATTTCAACAAAATAAAAAGGCAACCTATGGAACGGGAGAAAACATTTGCAGACTACATCTGATAAGGAGTTGATATCCAAAATATCTAAGGAACTCATACAATTCAATAGCAACAAAACAAAAACCCCAAACAATATGATTAAAATATGGGAAAAGGACCTGAATAGACATTTTCCCAAAGAAGACATACAAATGGCTCACGAAAAGGTAATCGACATCACTAAACATCAGGGAAATGCAAATCAAAATCACAATGAGATTATCACTTCACACCTGTTAGAGTGGTTATTACAAAAAAGATAAGAGGTAGTAAGTGCTGATGAGGATGTGGAGAAAAGACAAGCCTTGTACGCTGTCGGTAGAAATGCAAACTGGCAAAGCCACTATGGAAAACAGTATGGAGGTGTGCCTGCGTGGTGCAGTTGGTTAGGTGTTTGACTCTTGGTTTCAGCTTGGGTGGTGATCTTGGAATCATGGGATCGAGCCCCGCATCAGGCTCCACACTCAGCACAGAGTCTGCTTGAGATCCTCTCTCCCTCTCCTTCTGCCCCTCCCCCCACCACAATTTCTCTCTCTCTCTAAAGTAAATGAATAAATCTTAAAAAAAAAAAAAACAGTATGGAGGCTCCTCAAAAATTAGAGAACTATGATATAACCTAGTAATAATCTCACTTCCGGGTACATATCCAAAGGAAGTAGAATCACTATCTTGAAGAGATATCTATACTTCCACATTCATCGTAGCATTATTCAGAATAGCCAAGACATAGAAACAAGATAAGTGTCCATGGATGATGGATGAATGAAAAAAGAAGATGTAGTGTGTACATACACAATGGAATGTTATTTAGCCATAAAAAGGAAATTTTACCATTTGTGATAACATGGATAAAGCTTGAGGACACTGTGCTAAGTGAAATAAGTAAGATGGAGAAAGACAAATATGTATGATCTCGCATATATGTGGAATTTAAAAAAGTGGAACTCATAGAAACTGAGAATGGAATACTAGTTGCCAGGAGGTGGGGGATGAGAAGAATGATGAGGTGTTGGTCAAGGGTATAAATTTCCAGTTACGGTATAAGTCCTAAGGATCTAATGTACAACATAATGACCATCGTTAGCAACACTGTATTGTATATGTGACAGATGCTGATAGACTAGATCCTAAATGTTCTCGCCACCACACCACTACAGGAACACAAAGTGATTCTGTGAGGTGAAGGATGTGCTAACTAACATTACCGTGGTCATCATTTCCCAATATAAACCTGTATCAAATCATCACATTGTATACCTTAAACCCACCAAATGTTAAATGTATATCTCAAGAAAGCTGGGGGAAGAAAAGAAACTTCACAGCTGAATACACCTGCCTGGGCTCCGTCTCCTTCTGTAGGTCCTGAGGCCACCCACCAGCTGCTTGGTTTAGCTTCACTACAGTTTATCCTCCTTTGGCAAAGAATAAGGGGTTCGACTGAGAGACCTGTCCTGCAAATACACATGTTAATACTTTAAGAATAAACATGTGTTCTAAATATTTTGAATAAAAAATTTCTAAAACATGCCATTACTTTACCTAATTAAAAAAAACCCACAGAGAAAAGTAATCTCATCTTGATGACTTAGGACTGTAATTATGAACAGTGGACACGAGCAGTATACGGCTCACAGCACTACAGAGCAAACTGAGGACGGAGAAAGAGCACACCGCCCAGAATCAGACAGTCCTGGTTTCCAATCCTGATTCTCCAGTACATTATTTCTTCATCTACAAGATGCAGTCAATAATTCTTCGCTCTGTAAAAAGATAATATGTGTAAAGTGTGTATTACAGTGCCTAGCGCATATTTGGCACTCAGTAAAAGTTGGCTTCTCTTCCCCCTTCTTTGATTCTCCTTGACTTGTCTTCCCTGTAATTTTCTCAGAACTTAGAGATGCATAGAACTCTTTGCTAAGTTCTTATGACAACTGTAATGAATAACTGATGTCTAATATTCCAATATTCTCCAGGTTAGGAGGTCCATGCAGAGTAAAGAGTGAAGGCCCTTCCTGCACGCCCCCCCATCCTAATGAAAATCTAAAAAAACAATGACTGAGACTCTTGTGAAAGGGGCTTATATTTCACCAGATCTACCCATGTTTTCATTTAAAGGTTGGCTGAGCTCCCATTTCCAATCTATAGGTGGAGAAGTTGAGTTCTTTCTTCATTGCTCTGTTTTAAGAAAAAGGAAAATGATGTAGAGTAGGAAGTATTTTTTTTTTAGGCCACCATTTACCTACATCTATACAAAGAAATGAATAATAAAAGCGAACCCGTGTTAGGTGCCTATTTCCGCCTAAGCTTTGTTTTTGTTTTTTTAAGATTCTATTTATTTATTTGTCAAAGAGAAAGAGAGAGCACAAAGCAGGGGAGCGGCAGGAGGAGAGGGACTCTCCCGAAGCACACTCCAGGCTGAGCAGGGAGCCCAATGTGGGGCTCAATCCCAGGACCCTGTGATCATGACCTGAGCTGAAGGCAGACGCTTAACCAACTGAGCCACCCAGGCGTCCCTGCCCAGGCTCTGTTTTAAGCACTTTACAAATATTAGCTCACTTAACTCCCACAGCAGCCCTATGAAGTAGGCTGCCTAGATGAGAGAACTGAGGTGTCAAGAGATTAAATCCAAAGTCACAGACTAGCAAGTGGCAGGGCTAGGATGTCTGAACCCAGAATGTTTGGATCCAGAGTCTATGCATTGAGTTTCTGTGCCACATGTCATAACTTAATAGATATGCATCGAAACGTCATATTTATGTGTCATCGTCAAGTAAAATTTGGAAAATAGATTTAACTAGTAATAATGACTTCTCTAATGTACAAACTCCATATCTTAATGTAGGAGTTGGCTGTAGAAAAAAACACAAGGCAATTTGCAGGCAATAGAATATATTCAAGCATTACAAATGGAGTGCCATACTCAAGGAAGAAAAACAGTATTTCAAATTAAAAAGCTGTAATTTCAGGGATCCTGTGAGAAAAGCACACTCCCGCCCCCTTGGACCAATGTAAGCCACTTATCTTTGGATAGCTCCTACAGAGTAGGGCCCTAGGGCAGCAAAATCAAGCAAATTGCCCTGGAGAACAATGGACAGTAGGTCAAAGTGGGCCACCCTCACATTTATATAAACTGTGACTCTCTACACTTGCCTCTAGAAAAAGATTTCCTGGGTGAAGGAGAGAGAAGGGTAACTAAAAGTCAGATAGAGGTGATCAGCAAAGAATTTTGCCTTTAAAGCCAGAGAGGTGAACTAATACAGTCTGACCTATAGGTGGAGGCCAGGGAGCATGAGGATTCTGTTTCCATGCATCTGATTTGGGACATAATATCTTTATGTTTAAAGGGCTTCTCCATTGATTTTTCTGCCAAAGATGTCTAAATCCATTCAAAAGCCCTGGGTTTCTCATTTGCTTGATATACTCAGGCTCAGACTCCTATACAGAGCTCTGGAAAGTTTAGTGCTTGTGTTTAGCACATTAAAAAAAATCCCAACACATTAACAAAGGCAATGCTCCCATCGAGTGAAAATTTTGCTTAATCTTAGTGTAAGAGATACATTATAGAGCTGACTATTCCCATGGACATATTTGAAAACCATGCAATTTCTCCTCATCCCATCTCTGGCCTTGAGTTCTGTTCACTGCCCCTTATTTCAGGCTCTGTTGGTTGAAAGAAGTACCTCTCAGGTCCCACCCAGGTCAGAGGGCCCCAGGGAGATAAGACCAGCGCAGAAGAGGAATGCTGCTAGCATTTCATTGGCCAATGGTGACATCGTGCTCTAAATATTTGACTCTGGAGATTAGAGTAATTGAAAACATGCTTCCATTCTCTAAACACCACTAGAACTGTCTCTTACATCTGCGATATTTTCCTCCAAGTACAATTGCCAGTGTATCAGTGTTTTCCCGAATATAGAGTTTTATTCTCTCCTGTTCATATGGGAGGGCGGTGTTGAGTAACTTACTGATTGCCTGAAGTACCTCCTTCTTATGTTGCCCAGATGCCCTTAATCTCTATTCACTGGCTATTTCAGGAAAACAGGCATGAGTATGAGCTGGGCACATGTGTGTGCTCTGTGTACGTATGTACACTCGAACGGACGAGTCTATTAGCGTAAGTGTTGCAACTTAGTTACGGGATGAAGGGTGGAATATTGGTAGAACACCTTATTACTGCTCAAAATAAGGTAATACACCTTCACATAGCCATTTTGGATTCCATAGAGAATCTTAGATTGGAAGAAATATGAAAGACCTTCTAGTTCAAATTTTACACGATTTTTCATGTTACAAAATGAAACTCTAAATCGTAAGCTCGCAATATCTCCTTTCTCAAAGAATATGTACTTTTTGCTAGTGCTCTTTTACTCTCTCTCCATTTCATTAAGCTTTTAAAATCTTATCTGCATATATTATATTTTGCATGTCCTCATTTCCCCTGCGTTGACTGTTACTGTATCTGGCTCCTGTTCCTATTTTAAAGGCATCGTTCTTCTTGTAGACTTTTATTTTCTTCTCCGTTGCTTACATTTCTTTTTCTCTTTTAAAAAATACTATACACCTTAGTAGATCTGAATCAGAAGATAAAAAGAACTGTAAATTCTGGCCACCCTCCTCATACCAATAACTCCATGGCAGAATGCTGACTACTTCCATGACCACTGGAGGCTATCATGAGATAATTAACATTATCATTTCATCAGGGGATTCAATAATGTCTGCATCAGCTTCAGACTCATCACTTTGCCAAAAGGCTTCACTGTCACAGGACGGTGGTTTACAAATGGAATGTAATATAACGCCATAGTGAGATGCCTGGGTGGGTCAGTCGGTTAAGCGTCTGCCTTGGGCTCAGGTCATGATCCTAGGGTCCTGGGATTGAGTCCCACATCGGGCTCCCTGCTCATCGGGGAGCCTGCTTCTCCCTCTGCCTGCCACTCCCCCTGCTTGTGCTCACTCTCTCTCTGACAAATAAATAAATAAAATCTTAAAAAAAAATAATGCCATAGTTGTTTAGAACTTGTCCCCAAAACCCAAAGTGAAATGCTTATAATCCAGTTGACCATATGGAGAACTTCTAAGTGGCTCTTTATCTCTAAAGCCCAAACCCAAATCTGTGATTTCATCAGTTTGTAAGAAAAGGACTATCCAATGTGCATGATCCAATGGCAAGAGGTGTGGACCCTAAATGCAGTCACAGGTGTCCTTGTAAGAGAACTGTGGAGGGAGATTGCACAGAGAAGAAGGAAGCCAGGTGACCGCTGGAGCACGATGCTACTGTTGGCTTTGAAGATGGCGGAAGGCAGGGGCCAGGACCACAACAATGCAAGGGGTGCAGCTCCGGAGTGTGAGGTAAACTGATTGGCTGACGTGTCCCCTTCTTATGTTGCCCAGATGCCCTTAATCTCTATTCACTGGCTATTTAAGGAAAGCATAGGCATGAATATGAGCGTAAAGGCAAGAACCCAGATTTTTCCTTAGAGCTTCTAGAAGGAGCGTGGTCCTGCTAACACCTTGATTTTGGACTTCTTAAAAATTGTAAGAGAATAAATGTATATTGTTTTAACCATCAAGGTTATGGTAATTTGTTACAGCAGCAATGGAAACCTAATATTCAATGTGCCTGAGTTTTAGCCAATGGACTGTGAGTGGGTCAGGCATATTTTCAGGTCTGGTCTGTAAACACTGCCACATGGTATCCTCAAAGCTCTTTATGAAGGGATGGAACTAAAGCCTGGCCACCATAGAAACCACATATTGAAGACGGTAGAGCTTCCCAAGCCCTCGAAAAACTATGCAGAGAAGACAGGACCCTGCTGATCTGGGACTGCTTGGCGAGAAATAGCTTCCATTGCGTTAAGCCGTTACTCCTTTTGGGGTTGATTTGTTACAAGGGTTGCTGTCACCCTAGCTAGTACAGCTGGGGCATGATTTCTTTTACTCTCAGTATCGCTCTTTGCCGAGAGATTTATCCTGCTCCTTCCTGGGCAAAGCCCATCATGGCCCTGGCTGGATGAAACTCTGGCAATGGCTGATCATACCAGGCATGCATACAAAATGACGCTTCGTGTTCTTTTCACTTCTGCTGGCACTGCTCCTGAGAAAATACACACAGAGACTGATGGTCTGAAGCTGCAGTGCAGCATCGTGGAATTGTCAGCTGGGTGTTTACCATCTGGAACTTCATATTCCTCTTAGAGGGAAATGGCAAAAAGAGTAAGACCATCTACATTTGTGTTTTTATCATCTAGCTATCTACCTACCTACTTAACTATCTATAGCTACTATATAGATACCATTCAATCCTCACACTGAATACTAGATGGATAGACAGACAGGTGATACATACATACATAAACATATAGGTATGTGCGTGTGTGTGTGTGTGTGTGTGTATTCTTAGAACAGTGTCTAGAGCCCTGGGTTGCGTAAGTATTTGTCATGATTATGATATAGACAAAGGAAGTGCCAAGTACTATGAAATTGCTTAGCTGGAGAATGTAATTATATTTAAGGGGTGAAAAGCGTCTCACACAGTAAATCACATTTCAAGCTGATAGCTGAAGACTGGTTAACAGGCGGGCAATCTGGAGTGAGGGGAGGCTGATGGATATGTGAAACGAAACATGCATCGTCTGGGAGGCAGGAAGGCGGAGCACAGTTTTAGAGCAAGAAGGTCACTGGCAGGAGCAATGTGTGAAGCAAGGAGAAGCCAGAGCTGAAGCTGGAGAAGTGAGCAAGGGCAGAGGGTAGGACAGAACCCCATGGTGTTTCCTTGTGCTGCTTCTAATCACTAACACTGATAAGTTAGTGTAAAAGTGACTTTGTTTGGGGGCGCCTGGGTGGCTAGGCATCTGGTCATGCTCTCCAGGTCCTGGGATCGAGCCCCATGTCTGGCTCCCAGCTCGGCCTGCTTTTCCCTCTCCCTTTGCCTCGCCTCCTGTTTGTGCCTTCTCTGTCTCTCTCTCAAATGAATAAATAAAATCTTTTTTAAAAAGTGATTTTGTTTGTAACATAACAGTAATTGACAAACCAGTAATTAACAAACCAGTATCTTCAGAACTGTTATGTGGAACAATGCATATGTTATTTTAGAGAAACTTTAGTGGATTCAAATGAACTTAATTTGTCTTTCTGGGTTTGTTTCCAGTATTTATAAATAAAGCATAATAAACTATAAGTTACTGGGGGGAAAAAAGAGTGAAACCAGCCCTGTGGGCATTTCACTTCCCCACCAGCTCCTGAGGCCAATGGGAGGGACCCACTCTCCTCATCCAGCGGGTTAGCTCTGTTGCTGACAGACTGTCCTGGGCCAGGAGACACCTGTCCATGATGCCAACCCTGCCGAGAGGGAAACTTCAGCTCATGCCAATTTATTGGTCTTTGGGCCTCCTCTGTCTTCAGCAGCTCCTGAAGGATCAGTGTGTGGAGCTCATCTTCTCTCCACGAAGGGAGCCAACCTGAGCCTAGGAACCCAGGGCTGTGAAGGGCAGAAGTCGCTTTCTGCTGATTCTGAAAGTCAGTTGAGATGCCCTGTCATGTCATACAGAGCAGCATCTGAGAGGCTGGCCTTGCTCTTTGTACAGGCTTTTGGCAAGTGCCCGCATAGACGCAGCAGTCATAGCCCACCCCGCATCTCCGCTCCTGCCACACCCGCTGCATGTTCCCAGCCAGATACCACGAGCATCAGGTGTTCCCTGAGTATTGGGAGCCCATGCTCCGTCTCAGAAAAATCAATGCTCTCGATTTTCATAGCATTCCCACTGTGTAATTTTGTCTGTTCAGCCCATCATTCTGGGTAGTTTGATTTCTCTCAAACATACCTGGAGCTGTTTTCCCCTTTTTTCTTTGACAAAAGTTGCTGAACATTTACTGAGACCATTTAGGATTTTCTTTTCTGGTAAAGAAGAAAAATGCAATAAACATTATTTGCTCAGGGTTGGCATTAGCAACACAAAGATGAGCTGTAAGATTTAGGTTATCTTTTTAAAAAAATACTTTATGTAAAAACACTTTGTAATTGTCAAAGTGCTTTTGCAAATAATTATTGTTATTTCTGTTGCTCTTATTATGGCTATTCATCGCTCCTTCCCCAGGCTGAGGAACGTGCAATTAATGAAATGTGAAATGATTTTGACTCTTACAAGCCAACCTGGACTGACCAGTGTTGAAGGAAAAGAAACACTGTGTTTGACGTTTATGTGTTTGAAGAGGTAGGCGGCCTGTCCCTTAAAATGATAGATGTCAGTGGAGATCACATAGCTTAAAAACATTGCTTTCAGAATCTGAAGGAGGAGAAGATAAGTACAAGTTAAGGTGCCTGTTCGGGTTACAGGATAACATCAGTAATAAACCTACTCGTGGAAGGCTTTTTGTAATTACCACGCATCTGCTTTGGAATGAGCTAGAACATATTGCATTACTAAATACTAGTTGTCACCAACATGGATATCGCTGATTACCTCCTCTGGTTCGAATTGGTGGTAAGCAAGCAAATGAGAAAGGAGGTGGAGATAATCAATGGACCTACTACTAGCTGAAATCTTGGCTTTAAGAGATATTTCATAATCTCTTTCTTAGTGTCAGAGATCCTTTATATCTCTCAGGAGTTTGGGGGATATTGGTTACAGAATAATTTCTAATAATTCTCAGGAGGCACCAAGGCCAAGACAGAATTCATTTTGCTCTTAAGAATTACAATGCAATTATTTTATATAATCAGATATTAAATTTGGCTGGAAAACTTAAAGATACAAGCTTCCAGTTCTTGGCACTCGGCATCTGTGCCCAGTGTTTGCCATCCGGGCCCAGAGACACAAAGTGTCGCACATCTGCGTAACACTCAGGGAGAGGACTTCGTTTTGGCCTTGGCTTTGTAACTTGAACTGATAGCTGATCCTACCTCTGCCAAGTCATTCAGCCACTCTTGGTGCTGGGTGGGGTCAAAATTGTACGGTTGGTGCTGCTTAAACCCAGGGATCTCTGCTCTGCCCCCCGACTTCCCATCACACCCTCATCTGAGTCCATATAAACCAAGAATAGTGTCCACTCAGCCTTTGGCAGTGGGGCGGTGCTAGGGACTGAATGTTTGTGTCCCCTCAGAATTCATATGCTGAAGCCCTAATGGGGCCTTTGGAGGTGATTAGTTTTAGATGAAACCATGAGGCTGGAGCCCCCGTGATGGAGTGAATGTCTTTATAAGAAGAATAAACTACAGCTTGCATTCTCTCTCTCTCTCTCTCTGCTGTGTGAGGACACAGCAAGAGGCAAAATCTGCAAGCCAGGGGGCGGCCTCTCACCAGACATTGAATTAGCCTGCACCTTGATCTTGGACCTCCCAGCTTCTAGAACTGTGAGAAATTAAAGTTCACTGTTTCAAGTTACCCCGACTATGCTATTTGTTATATCAGCCTGAACTGACTAAGACAGGCAAGGAAGAATTTTAGCAAGTGTCTGCTGGATAGTAAACGTTTCAGCTTCCGTGGGCCATCTATCTGCAGTAAGACCTTGACCACAACCCACCATCAGGGGGACACCTAGTGCTGAGGGTGAAGGAGAAGTGAGAGGGAGGTTGGTCTGAGTGTCCCGCCATGCACCACTCTATTTTACGTGAGAAGGAAATATGCTTCCAGCTCATTGAAGCCATCGATACATTGTGAGTTTCAGGTTGTTTGTGCCCTAACTTATTTCTCACTAAATCACCTGTCTAAACTGTCACTCACAATGTTTTGAGTAACACTGATCTTCTATGCTATCCCACTTTACTTTTTCATTCACTCAGGATGGAGAAAAAAGGCGGGGACAACATGGTGCTTCCCAGCGGAATGAAGAAAATAGAACTAGAAATAGTACTGGAGGAATAAGAGCAAGATCGGTGCCCTGTGTAAATCACACGGGGCGGGAGGGTCCATGTCTCCTACCCCAGCTCTGCCACAGACCCTTTCTGACTGCTTGCCCTCAGTGAGTCACCTAACAGTCAGTGTTTTTTGTTGCAGGAAACTGAAAAACAAAACCACAAACAAAATTTTTGGCTGATTTAAGCAGACAAGTATTTTATTGAGAAGACATAGGGAAACTCTTAGGACATAAGGCCATAATAACCAGGAAGGCCATTGAAAAAGTTCTGCTCAGAAACATGGGATGCTGGCAGCAGCGAGGGCCATGCCAAGCCATAGGACAGTCCCAGTCGGGAGAGGACACCACTGCTACCTTCAGAACTGAACAAGAATACCACTATTGTAGCATTGAGTCTGGAGTTCCTGAAGACATGGCTGCCATCACCTATCACCAGAATGGAATCTCCCTGCTTTTTCATACTATAAGCTCCGAATTCAGAATTTGGGAGAAGTATAAGACAGGCAAATAATGTAAAAGTCTAGGGTTTTGAACATCTGTAGTGAGACTCAAGCTTTGTCTCCCACTGAGACTCGTGAACTGAGGAATCCTCCATTTGTAAGACGGTTTTGGATGCCCAGTAGCCAGAGACAGAGAGGGAGACCAGAGGGAGAGGGAGAGAGACAAAGAGACAGCAAGAGACAGAGACACTGTCTACAACAGGACTCCATTTTCTCTTCTGAGAATGGAACAGGTTGAATTACATGACCCCTGAAGTTGTTTTTTTAATTATTATTATTATGTTCAGTTAGCCGCCATATAGTACATCCTTAGTTTTTGATGTAGTGTTCAACGATTCATTAGCTGCGTATAACACCCAGGGCTCATCACAACACGTGCCCTCCTTAATACCCATCACCTGGTTATCCCATCCCCCCAGCCCCTCCCTTCTGTAACCCTCAGTTTGTTTCCCGGAGTCCAGAGTCTCTCATGGTTTGTCTCCCTCTCTGATTTCATCCCATTTGAAGATGTTTTAATTTCTCAAGTATCCTGATTCTAGAAAAGTAACACCTAGATGCTTATGCATGTTATGAATATGCTTCTTGTCATTTAAAAAACATGGGAGGGGGCACCACACAAAATGTCTGCTTTCTGAGCTGCTTGGACCTGACTACAAGTCTTGAGGCAAATAGATTTCCCCTTGCATGCTAACTTCTATTGTGGTTTTCAAAACTGTTATACAAAAATAATTCAGAGAATGACCCTATATTCATCAGGAAAGAGAGTTGGGGTCAATTAGCATATACTTCTTCTATACAGGGGAGGAAATGGGGAGGGATCAAAATTGGGTGACCTATCTACCAATTCCAGCCTAAACTGGGAAATATTAGGGGCCAAAGCCTCTCCTTTGCATATCTATGTCCTTTCTCCCCAGAGGTGGAGCTATGAATGAGAATCCATCTCTCTTAGGAGACTGCAGGTCATGATTGCAAATAGCCAGGATACAATGATTAATTTTTTGTGTCAGCTTGACTAGACCACCGTGTGTCCAGACGTGTGGTCACACATATTTTGGTGTGTCTGAGAGGATGTTTTTGGATGAGATCAACACTTGAATCAGTAAACTGAGTAAAGCAAATTGCTCTTCTTAATCTACGTGGCCCTCATCCAATCAATTGAAGAACGAATAGAACAAAAAGAAGAGGAAGAGGGAATGTCGATTTTCTGACTATTGAGCTGGCACATTGACCTTGGACTAGAACTTATGATGTAGGCTCTTCTGGTTCTCAGGCCTTTAGACTGACTCAGACAGGAGCCACACCACCACCCTCCTGGGTCTCTAGCTTAGGACTCCAGATTGGGACTTCTCAGCCTCTATAATCACGCGAGCTAATTTCTTATAATATTCTTTGCACGCAGATATCTCCTATTGGTTTTCCCTCTCTGGGGAACCCTAAGATACGGGACTACGTCCAGCTGGGACAGAAAGTCAATGCTGGGCCAGATCAATTTCCCCTCCCCTACCACCACCTCCCTCAATTCTGTAGCCAGCACAATGACCATGGGCCTCCAGATCACCAGTCACCAGTGTAGCCACTTGTTCAGACTCTGTTCCAGTGGCCTTGAGTGACCTTACCAGAACCAGTGCAGAAGACCTTGGGTAACCATGTAGGTTCACTTCTCCTGCACTTGAGGGGTTCTCTCCCTGGAGTACAGGTCCTGGAGTGATGCCTCTCTAATGTGGATTTCAGAACAAAAATGACTGTACTGAGAAGGTGGAAAGCTAAAAAAGCAGATCCAAGAAAAAGCCTGAAGTTTAAGGCCCAGAAAAATTTGGAGGTTTTTTATGCAAATTCCTTCCCGTTGGTGGATTCTGTATTTTCTTCCAACTCATCTGCTTCACTCACTTCTGTATTTGCAGAACCTCTAGGTTGTAACTCTCTTGGCTTACCAGCATGCTAGGTGCATCAACCTCAAAGAGGACAGTGACCTTCTAGGATTTGGCACATTGATCATTTATTCATATTTAACAAAATACTCACTAGGCATGTGAGTTTGGATTGTGGCATTTGTTTGCAGGTGGAAAGTGGGGCTCTGGGTGATAAAGTGGAAGCTTCAATTATTTACACTCTTCTCTTTATATGGCACCCTGCTAATGAAGTAGGTCTTAGATAGAATCCATCTGTTAAGGTAGATTAGAAATACTGTTAATCGATTCTGTTCCTCTCTCTCTTTTGCCTTCTGGTGTTCCCATTATGCAGATGTTACACATTTTGAAGTTGTCCACAGTCCTTGGACTTTCTGGTCTGGTTGTGTTTTTTTTTTTCGGTCTTTGTTCTCTTTGCTTTTTGTGTTTTGAGGATCCTATTGATATATTCTCTAGCTCAGAGATTCTTTCCTTGGTCATGTCCAGTCGACCAAGAAAGCCAACAAAGGCATTCTTCATTTTTGTTTCCATGTTTCTTTATCTTTAGCATTTCTTTTTTGTTCTTTCTGGGGGTTTTTATCTCTCTGCTTACAATGCCCATCTGTTCTTGCATTGTGACTACTTTACCTATTCGAGCCCTTAGCACATGAATCATAGTTGTTTGAATTCTCATACTGATACTTCCAACATCCCTGCCATGTCTGGTTCTGAAGCTTGCTCTGCTTCTTCAAATTGTGGGGCTTTTTTTCCCCTTTTGGTATTCTTTTCAATTTTTTCTTACAGAATTTATTCTTTTCTGATAGCTGGATATGAGGTACTAGGTGTGAAGGAAATTGTTGTAAATAAGCCTTTCATCATGTGGTGGTGAGGTTGGGGAAGGGGCAGTGTTCTGCAGTCTGGGATTGGGACTCAGTGAGCCTGTGCCTCTGGACTGTGAACCTCACAAGTGGCTCTCAGGTTTTTTTTCTCCCTCTTTATGTGGGACAGGATGGCTAGAGTGGACTGGGGTTTTGTATTTCCCTTGCCCAGGTCAGTTAGGCTCTGATAACAGTTTAGGCAGTTAGAAACAGCAGTTTAGGCTCTGGTTCACTAGTCTCCCCTGAAAGCAGGCCCTGTGAGGACCAGAGTGCTCTGGCCTGGTTCAAAATGGTTCCTTTTCCCATGTCCCCACCGGAAGCCCAGGAGGATTTGTTTGTTATGGGAATCTGGTCCAGCTCCTGGAGGCAAATCTTGCAGCATTGTAGGGGCCCCCTAAGACTGGGTCCCCTGAAGTTTTAAACTCTCAGAGTTGTCCATACTGAGGCTCCAACAATTCTTCAACATGGTTAAGTTTTCCATCCCCAGCACCTGTTGCCATGGTGGTTTACACTCGTGAGTCTCTGTCTGGTACACCTCAGCTCCCCATGTTCACCTGCCTGTTCCTCCGATCTCAGGGGCAGTACAGTCTCTGTGTCTTCCCCTCTCTTATAGATCCAAGAAGAGTTGTCCAGAGTCACACAGTGAGGATGGAGGAGAGCTGGGGTTCACACCCACTTAGATCCCGGGACTCTTTGACATTGCTCTTCAGATCCCCACTGGAAAAGATGGTTTCTCAGACACAGGAGCTTGTCTTCCCTAGAGATGGAAATGGACACAGCTTTCCCCAACACATAAAGATAACTCATCTTGGGGTGGATTGCTTTATCTTGAATTCCCTCGGGTCTTGTAGACTCAACAAAAGTGAGTGGCCCAGTGTGGAACTGAACATAGAATATGTGCCATGTATCCACAGCAAGCTATTATCTCTAAACAGAGTTTCACTAGACAAGCTTAAATCCATATCCTTGGAAGTAGATGGACATGACTTCTTTGCATTAGTTGCTAGGTGACTCACTGCACCAGGCAGCCAGAATTATAGATGCAAGGCAGAACATAAGAAAGAGGCCAAAAAATATTCCTTTCTTTAAAACTCCAGAGAACCCATTTTCAGCATGTCTCTGGGCCCTTGGGAGACACAATCATAATAATTTATGCCACCTCCATCCAAAAGAAAAAAGTGAAGATTCTCCTTTTTAAATCTTGGGAATATAGCCGTACACTACAGTCAGTTCCTGGGTCTTCTGCCACAAATACTTAGAATCCATCTTGTGACATACAAATACACATTTACAAATTGCTGAGAAAATCTCAAGGGGCAAATTATACAAAGGTGAACAACTAATGGAGCCTTAGTTGGTTGTGGATTCCACCCAACATATTAATCTTATAGTGTTAACTTCTACTCCCCACCACCACCCTAAATAGTCCTTTGTTTCTTGGGAAAATGTACATGCCACCCACCACCCCAGTTTCAGATCAAGACTACCTTTTCCAACAACCACTTGACAACTTCTCTGGTTTAACAATTTATTTAAATATCTTACCTTCTGGGCAGTTGTATCTTGGCAAATGTTTTTCCAAAAGCTTCTTGATCCCCCAATAATTTTAACAAAACTTCCTCTGGACAGCTGATGTTTTTCTTCTACCTCAGTTCTATTGGAAAAGTTTTAAATATTGGCTATGATTTTTCACTGTCCTGTAGAATTAAATTAAAGATTGGCCATGACTAAGTGATAAGATGGCCTTCCTCTGCCTTTGACTTTGGACTGGGTCACATGACTTTCATTGGCTATAATAGTTTCTATTGCTGTCATAATAAATTGCCACATATATTCCTTCATCACTATGGGAATAACCCATGTAGCTAATGGTTCTTCTGTCTGGACCCTACAGTGAATATAGTTGGAAGAGCTCTCAGCCAACACATAATGAGGATCCAAGCTCAGCCCAACCTGTAGCTTGAAGCAGAGCCACCAAGTTAATTCCAGCCTGGATCTGTCCCTTTGCAGTCCCATTATCCTGAGAATAAATGCTTATTCTCATCTGCCAGAGTTCAAGGGAGATTTTCCTATGTAGAATTATTGTGGCAATTGCTCATTGATATAGCAACTGACCTTAAAACATAAAAAAGCACTTTTTTTTCCTTTTTAGAACCAATCTAACTTTTATTTCAGAATCTGTCCCAACCCTATTTCACCCTAGAATCTGAGCTTTATTACTGTAAAAAGGCTCTGGCCAAGGACAGAAAAGTTGGCCTAGAATTCTGGCTCATGTGATCTTAGACAAGTCATTTGGTCTCTGTGTATCTTGAGTTCTTCCTATATAAATCAAGACAATAAATCCAAACTTACAGAATTATAGTAAAAATTGAATAAAATAACAAATTATTTCATTCAGCTGTTCTTTGGTGTATTCACAAAGGTAAAACTTACTGAGTTCCTGATACGAGCTAGGCATTATGTTAAGGATCAAGGAATTAAAGATTAATGAAGATAAATTTCTGGGCGCCTGGGTGGCTCAGTCGTTAAGCGTCTGCCTTCGGCTCAGGTCATGATCCCAGGGTCCTGGGATCGAGTCCCACATCGGGCTCCCTTCTCTGCGGGAGGCCTGCTTCTCCCTCTCCCACTCCCCCTGCTTGCGTTCCCTCTCACGCTGTGTCTCTCTCTGTCAAATAAATAAAAAATAAATAAAATCTTTTAAAAAAAAAATGAAGATAAATTTCTTATTTTTAAGAAGTCTACATCTCAACAAGAAAAGCATTTTGTAAATGCTAAAGCAGTGTACAAATTCAAAGCACTGCTGTTATATTTCTTCCTTTTCTTATCCCTTCCTATTAGGCATGTACTGCCTTTCCATATTTCCTGTCCTATTTTTCTCTAACCTGTCAATCAATTGTTGGCTCATTTTAAAAATTAACATCCCTCAAACTCCACCTTCACATTCTTTACCTGAAATAAAAGGTAGTTGCATTTACGCATTGAGGAAAAAGCATTTCACTTCAGGGAGACCCAAATCCACTAAGCCCTGTAGGCGAGCATAGGAGTTTTTCAGTTGAAAAGGATTAACCTTTCTTAGATCTATTGAAAATCCTCTTATTTATTTTCTTTGCTCATAAAAATGCACCTCAGGGTATATATGCATCAGTACCAAAACCCAACAACAACACAAATGAGCTACATGCAATTCTAAGTAAAAGATTATAATGGAAATTGTCTGACTGCATTTGTTGCTGTAATCCTCCAAAGCCCCATCTAACTATTCATCTTTCCTTCAGGATCGGAGCATTTCTATAAATTCTTATGGCCCTTAATAGTTCTCGTTTTTAGACATGATCATTATTCAAAGTGTAACCCAATAGAATATTTTTGGAACATTGCATTACTGTCATTCACTATGCTATTTTAGCTTTGGTTTGCTTCCCTGCTTCTTTCTATCTCTTTTCCCCCTGCACTATGTCTCTGGACCAGAGCAAATGTTCCTTTTGTTGGACTGACCCTAATAGTCAAAAGTAACACTGAGTGTGCATAGCTTGACCTGTTTTGCAACAATTCACTGACCGTCTAAATGACAGAACATTGGCATAGAAAATCACTTCAGGGGCACATCAACATCTCACCAAGAACCGCCAGGAGGGCTGCTGCACTGTGATAAACTTCTCCTTTCCTCCAGTGCCAAAATTGATAATGCCTCCATGGAGCCATCTTAACCTTGTCTTGAGAAGGGCCTCTGGTCCAGGCCCAAAGATCACTCAAGAGCCACTGTGATAGTAACTCATTCTACATTGTTCTCAAAGACTTTCTTACCATGAAGATATTTTCACATAGGATGAATGATTGAATGGTAACAGGCACTCAGTATCATCATGCTTTCAAAGCAGACAGTCAATAGCATGGAATTTGCAACCAAATTCACTTAAGGGACAGATCGGTCACTGGTCAGCTGCTGCATGTTTGTGTCATTCTGGCCATCACTTGTGATATGATAGCCAACATTTGGGTGTGGGAGTCAGAGAAGATACGACATATCCTGGGAATGGGAGACACTGTTTACTGGTGCTGGCCTTGGGGGAAGTGTGGTGAGACAGGTCAGAGAAGCATATCAGTGGAATTAGTCCTAAGCACCTTGAGTCAAAAAAAAGGAAACACCCCTTGTGCAAGGCAATGGAAACACAGGTCAGAATCTGGAGGGATAGGTGAACAAACAAAAAACAGAACACAGAAGGAAGGCTGCCTGATATCAGAGGTTAGGGGCAAAACACAGAGAAAGCAGTGCCTGAAAGAAGTGTGACTTTAAAATATGGTGGTTTAAAGAAATCCTGGTCTCCTATTCTTCCACCTGCCCTGAAGCTTAGAGTACAGTGTCCTCATCTGGTCAAGAGTAGAGGTCTTGAACGGGTAGGCTGCAAACATATTCCAGGTCTAAATTCTGTAACTTAAACAAGTGAGTTCAATAAAACTAAGTCTCCTTCAGCTTCTTCCTCCCCCAAGTGCATGATAAAACTTCAGAGGATTGACTTGTCTGTCAATGCCTTAAAGCATTATGGTTAAAAGAGACCTCAGAGGGCATTTGGATTATTCTCTTGCCTTTAGGCAGATTCTCTAAACCACCCAAGATGGCTCCTGATGTTAATATGAAACTATTATTACACAAGTCAAACCAAAGGAGGCCCCAGTAGACCTGTGGTCAGGGCCTTATCCCCTCTTGAAAGGGTCTTACAAGCAAATCCCTGGGTCTTGTATATTCAATTTAATCACATTGATCATCATGGTAGGCTTTCTAAGATGGATAATATCACCTGTTTTTACCTTTATCTTCCATTAGACATTCCAATGTTTGGTACATAGTAGGTGTTTCAGAAATATTTGTGGCATAGATGAAAGATTCAGTTCTAGATTCTAGGCATTTTCAGAGCTGATGAGGTCTGTTAAGAATTATAATAAGACTAGACCATACTAGGCAAGAAAATCCTCACTGTTCAGGTTCTACTACTGGAAAATGAAATTCAGTATGATGCTTATTAGGGAATGTGGATTGCATTTCAAAAATATTACATGGATGTAAGTTATGGTTAATAAGCAGTTGGGAAAGAAAGGAGCAAGATCTTCTTGGTCAAATCAAGTCCACTTTGAATAATGACCATTAGCAAATTGTGTCTATGACAGTGGAGTAATAAAAATGCTACATGACCATCTCAATGCTTTTTTAGTGCAGAATGGAGATTGGACCCAAGGAACCTGGCTTTTATGGACTGAGTTAGTTTTCAGATGCCAAGTGACCTAGTGCCTCAGGCTGGGAAGGAGGAGGCTAAGGTGAGCTGAACTGGGGCTTTTTAAATTTTAATTGTTTCCCAGTTTTATTGAAATATAACTGACATATAGCATTGTGTAAGTTTAAGGTGTACAATGTAATGGTTTGTTGTACATATACGTTATGAAATGATTACCCCAATAAATGTAGTTAACAATCATCACCTCATGCAATTACATTGTTTTTTTCCTGTTATAATAACTTTTAAGATTTACTCTCTTAGCAATTTTCAAATATACAATACAGCATTGATAAGTATAGTCACCATACTGAAAGTTACATTCCCAGAACTCATTTATTTATAAATGACCAGAAGTTTATACCTTTCCCCCACATTTACCCATTCCCTCCATCTACTATGCCCCCACTTCTAGCAACTACCAATCCGTTCTGTTTTCATGAGTGTGGTTCTTTTAGATTTCACATGTAAATGAAATGCAATATTTGTCTTTCTCTGCTTTATTTCACTTAACATAATGTCCCCAAGATTCATCCACATTATTACAAATGGCAGAATTTCCTTCTTTTTTATGGCTAACTAACAAATATTCAATTGCATATGTACACCACTTTTCTTTAACCATTTATCTGTTGATGGGCACTTAGACTATTCCCATGTCCTGGCTATTATGAATAATGCTGCAGTGAACATAGGAGTGCATATATCTCTTTGAGATAGTGGTTGCATTTCCTTTGTATGTATACCCAGAAGGGGAATTGCTGGATCATATGGTTGTTCTATATTTACTTTCTGAGGAACCTCCATACTGTTTTCCATAGTGGCTGCACCAACTTACATTCCCACCAACCATGCACAAGAACTCCCTTTTTTTTCAAATCCTCACCAGACTTGTCTTTTGTCTTTTTGATAATAGCCATTCTAACAGGTTTGAGGTGATATCTTATTGTTGTGGCTATGATTTGCATTTTCCTGATGATTAGTGATGTGGAGCACCTTTTCCTGTACCTGTTGGCCATTTGAATATCTCCTTCGGGAAAATGTCTTTATTCAGGTCTTTTATTGAATTATTTTGTTTTGTTTGGTTTTGCTATTGAGTTGCATGAGTTACTTATGTATTTTGATATTAATCCTTATCAGACTTGTGGTTTGCAAATAGTCTCTACCATTCCATAGTTTGCCTTTTCATTTTGTTAGTGGTTTCTTTTGCTAGGCAGAAGCTTTTTAGTTTGATGTAGTCCCATTTATTTATTTTTACTTTGTTGCTTATGTTTTAGGTGTCATAGCCATGAAATCATTGCCAAGACCAACATCCAGGAGCTTTTCCTTGGGTTTTTTTCTAGGAGTTTTGGGGTTTCAGATTTTAGATTTAAGTCTTGGATCCATTTTGAGTTAACTTTTGTGAGGAGTTGGGTTTTTGACTTGCTACTGAGGGAATTTTTCTTCAAAGTCAGGGCATCTCTAGTTGCTGGATAGTCCAGGGTGCGTGCGGGTGGCCATATAGAACACTGACTGACCCATACACAAATGTCTCTGTGCAAATTAGAAAAAGGTGCCCGTTCTTGATGGATGCAACCCAGTGCTGGGTTACAAGGTCTGGCAAAGAGTACACAAGCTGTACTTTGACCCCCACTCTTCTCCTTGGCTGGCCACACTTGCACAGGACTGACCCTGCATGCCAGAGTGTAGCAATCCTGATGATGGGCTGGGGCTTCCCAGGGTTCATCCTGAGAGACCAAGGTGGTGGAGAAAGAAGAGAATGCTTTCTGGTCTCTCATAGCTTGTGTTGTCCTGGATACAAGAGAGAAATCTGAGCTTATTTTACTAAATTGGAATTACTTAATATGAATTCCTTAGATTCTTAAGGCTCCCCAGACAGGCTTCTTTAGGTTTCTCTAAATCTTCCAAAATTTAGATAGCTTTTTGTATGGAACATAGAGATTTTTCTACAAAGAGATTTTGTATCTTTCACCAGTCTCAAAGGGATCTGTAACCCCCAAAGACTAAAATTACTAGCCAAAGTATCCATTGTAATTTAAGGATTAAACCAATGAACACAAAAGAAAAGAAAAAAGCATCTGATAAGAACTTGTTATTTATTTCACTTTAATTGGCACTGTCAAATGAGCATGATATAAACATATGCTATTTTGTGAACAGCTAGCTACCCATTTGAGGAAACTCATTCTTACCTGCTTTGCACAGCCTTGGAAAGTAACTCTTGGTCACTCTGATGAACAAGTTATTAAATCAATAGATCTTAAAGTCTTCCAAACAGAACAAAAGCTCTTCAAATATGCAATCCTGTAGAAAAGCTGCCAAAGACCTTATGTCCTGGACAGGCAAAAGGAAGCCCAACTCGGTGGTTAGAACCTCCTGTTTAAGGTCAAATTTAATCCCCATCTCTGCTGTTAACTAACTGGCAGCTGAGGAGGGAACTTAGGCAACTTATTTAATTTCTCATATGCAAAATAGAGCTAAATAAGAGAACTACCCATCACACAGGATTGCTTTGAAGGAAAGATGCAACAATACATGGGAGGTACTCTATATAATCCTTGATGCATTAAAAAAAACCGTATGAAGGTGAGCTGTTTGATATCTATGTTATTATTATTGGATAAATGGACATATCAGAAGCAGATTGAGGGCTTTAAAGTTTTTGGTGGCATTTTTTTTTTCCTTTCTGCTGCTTTTCTTTCTGTTACTGATCTCATTCTACGTAATTTTAGAAACAAATGCCCAGATTTCTAAGATAAGATATACATCCCCCCTATTACACCTTGGAAATCTGTTACAATAAATTTTACCTTTAAATAATTTAACAGCTATTAACAATGTACAGTGAATGGGATTTAGAAGATCAGACTTTGACAAATGAGTAGAAAGAGTAAAGATGAGTTAGCAGAAGGTGTATATCCATTGAGTGAATGATGCACAAAGATTAAAAGAAATTTTATTACCCTTGGATTTGGGTTTAAGGCCAGTCTTGAACTTTTTAGGCATTTGGAGGTCATTTTGGTTTTAGAAAGGGGTAGTTGGTACACAGGTCTAAATGTTCAGCGAACATGATGCCTGGTCAGTCCCCAAACTCCCTTTAGCTCCCAGCTGACTCTGTTGTGCAGGCAGCTCTTTCAATGTCCAGGACATTCTTAAGGCTATTTTCCTAGTCATCTCCCTAGTGATAGTCAAAAATCACATCTAAGACAATTAAGAATATATATACCTGTTTGGAAATCTATAAAACCAAAAATGGAAGCATGTCAGAAAATACATGGGGGTGGGTAAAAGGAGGGAGTAATAAAATTATTATTATTTGAGCATACCATAGGTAGCTTAACCAGATGGAGGAAATGGAAGATGTTTCATAGACCACAGGTCACTAAACTGGGACCAGTGGCAGATTCTTTGAGGGAATTCAATCCCATGACTATCTGCTGGAGTATCATTGGGCTGAAAGTAGAATGTCTGATACATTCTTGACCAGCTTTTCTTACAAGTTGATTTTTCCAAAGAGAGAAGAAATAAATAGAAGAGCTGGTCCTATGGCCTCAGTTCTGATGAACAAGGAGGATTTAATTGCAGAGGAGGAAGTTAAAGATATCATTGAAGAACATATCTATATTGCTTTGGAATTTTTTTGATAGCTTAGGAAGAAAAAATTTATCAAATGTGAAATCTAGCTTTAAGAAAATGGATAATTGCATGTCATGAGAATTGAATGGGGAAAAAGCTCAAGAGTGTTAAGCAATTCCTAAAACTCAAATTCTGAGTATGTAGCCCCCAAATAGAAGGAAATGAAAGGAAGCAAGATTATATTCTCAAGAATTGGGAATTGAGCCAGTGAGAAGCCTTGCCGTAAACTGAATGTTTGTGCCCTCCCCTGGCAACCTCCACCAATTCGCATGCTGAAATCTAATCCCCAGTGTGATGGTATTTGAAGGTGGAGCCTTTGGGAGGTGATCAAGTCATGAAAGTAGAGCCCTCATGAATGGGATTAATAACTTTGTAAAAGAGTCTCCAGAGCAATCCCTTGCCCTTTCTGCCATGTGAGCACATAGCCAGAAGACCGCTTGTATGAATCAGGAAGCAGGTCCTCACCAGACACCAGATCCATGGTGCTTTGATCTTGGACTTTCTGTCCTTCAGAACTATGATAAATAAGTTTCTGTTACTTATAAGCCACTCAGTCTATAATATTTTTGTTCTATCAACCCCAAATGGACGTTATCAGCGGCTTTCTAAATTTTCTTTAGAAGAGAATGCTCAAAGAAAGGATGAATTTATGACTTGAGCCCTCCTGGTACAATTGCATTATATTGCTGGATGACTGTAAAATCACAACCTTCCAGGGCTATTTTCTTTCTGTTTTTTATTTGTATTTTAAACATGGAAAAACCCTCATTGGTAGGTGGGGATTGAAATATATAAGATGTATGAATAAATGAAAATGAAACTTTGGCTGTTCTACTTTCTTGGCTCAGACAGTTGCCTTCCAATGACCAGAAGTAATAATAGCAATGATTTACTGGATTCTTACAAAGTCCAGGCATTGTCCTAAGTGCTTTATGTGAATTATCTCATGTAATCTTTACAGAAATTCTTTGGGAGAAGTTACTCATTAATATCCTCACCTCATATATGGTAGAAATCAGGTTTGGAAAGGTTGATGACTTATTCCAAGGGGCTAAAATAAAAGTTAAGACAAAACCAATGTTCCAGACTGCTATACAGAAAGAGCTTGCAAATGAAAATGGTCAATTGTTTCCCATAATCTTTGAGGTATTGCAAAAAAAAGGAATGGTGTTCCTTAGGATAGGAGCTGAGCACACAGATGGCAGAAGGAGATTGTCTAGCAAGGGTTGAAATATAACCAACTCTCTGCTAGTGGGCAGACATCATCCCCGCAGAGGGACTGTGACAGCTCAGAAGAAAGGGTTCCTCTTCCTATCTGGTCTATCAGAGGGCATTCATTTTTCAATTCCTTTGCTTGAAAGTAGAAACATCCTAATTTATACAAAAGTGCTTTGTGCTCCCAAGGTCCAGGATGAAAAGTGGAATAAATCATTGAAGACACAAGTGTGAGAAGATTAGAAAGAGAAATGTTAATGCACTTTGCAACAAGATGAATAAGGTAAGTTTTGAGAACTAGGAGGCCAGTAAGATTGACTTCCATCTTGGGCAAGATTCCTAGAAAGGCTTATTAAGGGAATGATTTGTCTTCCACTGCCTTACTTGTCTGAGGTATTTTTTGAAAAGTTGACAGCAGGGATTACATTAATTTATACACCCACCCTGGCAGAGAGAGCCTTATATGGGCTTAGCATGTATGTTTAAAATATTTATCTGTGTATGTTTATATTTATTTTAAGATAATGGACACTCAATAAGTATTTTTCTGAAGAATGAGTAAATGTGTAATATGAGAATAAGGTCAGAATGAGTCCCTGTATTGATATAGCTGCTTTCAAAATTAATTTGGCCATAGAATCTATTAATTCACACAGTAATAACTATGATCTGGGACGCCTGGTGGCTCAGTTGGTTAAGCATCTGCCTTGGTCTTGGGGTCCTGGGACTGAGCCCATATGGGGCTCACTGCTCAGCGGGGAGCCTGCTTCTCCCTCTACTGCTGCCCTTGCTCATGCTCTCTTTCTTTCTCTCTCTCTCTCTCCCTCTGTCAAATAAATAAATAAATAAATCTTAAAAAAATTATCTCATTCATCTTTCTGGTCTCAGATTCAATGTGACTTCCTTAGATAAACCTTCCTGTTATTCTTTCTTTCTGAAGTTTTTATTTATTTATTTAAGTAATCTCTACACCTAACATAGGGCTTGAACTCACAACCCCAAGATTAAGAATCGCATGCTCTTCCAACTGAGCCAGCCAGGTGCCCCTCTCCTTGTTATTCTTGCTTAAAGCACCCAAATATTTTGTCTTCATTTCACTCATCACAGGCAGTAATTTATGTCTACTGGTGTGTATTCATTTAAAGCTCTCCCACCATAGCAGTGGCTGCATCTTGCAGTGCATTATTGTACCTCCAACACACAGCTGAGTGTCCAGCACATAGTAGTGGCCCAATAAAATTTTGTTGAGTTAAAAGTATGAATGAAAGAGGAGGGAACATCTCTGCTTACTAGATCGGAAGACCACTGGGTTATTGCTGCCGTTCCGGATGTCACACTTTAAATGCATATGTTGAGAACAGAGAGGCCAACTCATTATTAGAGTTAATCCTGAAAACTAGAGAGGAGAATTGATTCTAAGTTATATGAAGAAATGGAGTCATTCAGCCCATGGAGAAAGTCTGAAGGTCAGGAGTAGGGGCATGAATGATGACAGCGTCTGCAGGTATTGCAAGGGTCATCTCTGAAGAAGTGAGCATTCGCCACACACACACACGCACACACACACGCACACACACACATTTTTATTTGTCCCTAGGGGGCATCCTAGGCCAGTGTTGACAATGATAATTATTGGAAGTTAAACATCTGAGATCTGTGTAAAAAAGCATTGTTTTTAATAGTTAAATCCACCCCCAAATAGAATGGACAACTGTAGGAAGTCTTCAGATCTTCAATTAGACACACGGTGGGTACATGAGAGTAGGCATAATTAAGAAATGGCATGCAAGCTGGACAGCACTGGAAAGTTCTGGCTCCTCATGGCTGCCTTGAACTTGTGTGGGCTGGTCAGATGATCTTTGGCTTCTTCTAACCCCAGAGTTCTGCAGAAATGAGTGTAAAATCCATAGTTCCTACAGCTTTGATCCTCCATGACACTCTTGAAAGAGTCTAAGGAGAAAATCTGCCTTTCATGTTTGAAGTAGGTAGGGTATGTCACTGAAACTATAGTGTTTCATAAACTCATAACAAATGGGTTATGATTTAATAACTTTACTTTTTCAAATGGAACATGAGAGATCTAAGCAATTGCTCCAAACTGCCTGACTATTAACCTTGATTTATTGGTAACAAAAGCAATTGCCATATTCTTGGTAATATAAGCCCTGTGTAGACACAGTATTAATATTTATTAAAACATTTTTTCTATACAGCAAAAAGAACTGAACTATTTTTTTTCCAGCAAACCAAAATTCAGCACATTTTGACTAGCAAATAATATTGTTAAACACAACTTTTAGGATAAAAGAAGACTTTTCATCTTCTCAAACTCCACAGTCCTGGATTGAACTGCTATAAGCCAATCTCAGGAATAGATGCAGTCTGGCCAGTTGTCTTCATCTTTGTTTACTACATTTAGTTCATAGAAGGAGTATTTTGATATTCTGGAAAGTTCTTGCCCTTGGAACAAAGATGATAAAATGTTTCAATATTTTATTTTATTTATATATCATTTATATTCATTTTCTTCCATCATCCCACACTCCTTCAAACATCACACCAAGTTCCACTTGAGGAGAGAGGAACAGACTACCTTTCACAGTTTATGGTGTTTGTAGGTATTGCATTATTATTTTTCTATTTTATATTTTTACACTTGTAATTACTAAAAATATCATTTTAATATTCACTGCTCATCAGATCCATTTGACTGGAAGCAATGATCATACATCAGATATTTATTAGTGCACATGATACATAAAAATGCCCTAGATTCAGCAGGGGATGTTCTCTTCTCAGTTACAATTAATATTGCACAAGCCTTGTTGCCAATTTTTCTCAACTCATTTTTTCCCTTCAAATTTCTTTTTAATCTTGCTTCTTTCCCACAAATTATGAGGCAAACTGGCTGTGCTGAGGCAATCTTCACTACCAATAAATCAAGGGTTCCCATAAAACTGTACAATTTCTTGCTGATGGCACTTGATAAAGAAAGTTATTAAATCATTATTCATTTAATATGAACTTTTAGGATGCTCTAATACTTCTCACCATATACTTGGCCTAGTACAGTCATAATATAGAAATCTAGATATTGTATAGGAAATGTGGGCAAGATCTTAGTGATTTACAGGGTTTAATAGTTGGTCTGCTGTTGCTAATGATAGAAAAGATGAGCCGCTAACTTTCAAGAATGCCTGTTTTCCTTTAATGGCACTATCCAGGGCCAGAAGCCAGGCCGCAATGGAAAAATGGAACAGAGTCAGGGAATGCAGATATAACACCCTTGCTTGGTTATCTCATGGAGTGGGACTCTCTTCTGCATCTCTGCATTCCCATGGCTTTGTCCTGCAGATGTGCTTCAATTAATAAGATGCATTTAATGCTTAGTCATTAGAGAGAGGAGAGACAAAAACCCATGTAGATGAAGAAAGGTACTCATCTCTGCTTTTCTTGGAGGTGGAGGGCGAGAGTGGGGTCCCCTGGAGTGTGGTAGTGATAGGCTCTGCAGCTGGGACAAAGATTCTTCTCCAGGGGGCAAGGGTTGGTCTCTGAAAGCACTTGAGGTTGTGACAACCCTGAAGCATGATGCTTCAAATTTTATTCATAGTCCACAATTAGGAGGCCTCAAAGGACAGAAAGCGTTGGCCCAATAATATATTTTTATAAAAATCTGCTCTATTGTAAACTTCAGGGGTTTGTGTGCTTCTCTGTGGACTGAAAGAAAATCTCTCAGAAGCTGACTTAGTTTTTAGTTCTCCAAAATCCCTTAGGAAACTGCTGCCCGAGGCACCAAATGAATGGTGACCTGCTGAGTGGCAGGTGTTGAGTAGCGAATCCATGAAAGCTGATTTTTTCCTCAGTGCTGTGTATATGCCATGAGGACTTTTACAACTATAATGTCTACTACAGTGGTCTGAACACCAGGTGATATAGTTTTATTTATTTAACTGACCACAAGTGTAGGAGGATCACCCTGTGGGCAAGCTACAAGGGGAAAACTTGTACCCAAAGTATCAGTCCCATTTAGGGACCAGTACCTAAAACTCTACCATTACAAATTCTTTTTTTTTTTTTTTGCCTTAAGTATCATCCTCTTCCTCTAGTTTCCTTTTTCAAATAGCCCAGATATAGATTAATATATTAAGGCATTCATTAACACCTTAGGGTAAAAGAGTTCGTCATATCCATGAGCAACAGGAAAAGGTTGGGAGATGAGAAGCTCAGTGTAGTGGTGGGGGAGTAGGGAAAGATGTAAGTCAAAAATGATTTTTTTTTTTTTTGCCCAGGGAACCCGTCTGTAAGCACAAGTCTTACAGATTCTCTTGTCTCAAGCAGAATGTCTCCATCTTTTTAAAAAATTTATTGTTTTAAAAGATTTTATGTATTTATTTGAAAGAGAGAGTGTGTGTGCACGAGTGGTGGGGAGGGGCAGAGGGACAAGCTGGTTCCCCATGGAACCCGACTCAATCCCAGGACCCTGAGATCATGACCTGAGCCGAAGTCAGATGCTTAACCTACTGAGCCACCCAAGCGCCCCAGAATTTCTCCATCTTATTGATAGGGTGGGAAAAGTCTTTGTTGTGTGGGGCTGTCCAGAGCAGTGTAGGATGTTTAGCAATATTCCTGCCTTCTACCCACTAGATGCCCTGATCCAGTTATGACAACAAAAAATGTCCCCAGATGTTGCCAGATGTCCCCTAGGGGGCAAAATCACCTCCCGTTGAGTACCACTGGTCCAATGTAAACTGTAATCATCGAGATGTTAAGGGTAGATGTCAGTATAACTGATTTCTCCCATAGATGGAGCTCTTGTTCAACAAAGTGCTTCATCAAAAGGGCAATGGCAAATCTAACCAGAAGAAATAACATTGTTAATTCAATGGCTGCTTAATCAACTGCAAATTGTCCCTTGGTTTTGCGCCTCTTTGAATCAGCAGGAAATGGCAGCACTGGAGAGTCTTGGTTTGTAATGGCTACCTTGACCCTCTATGGTCTGGCCGGAAAGGCTGGTTTTGTAGATGGAAGGTGCTAGTTATCCAGGCCTCATCCAAAGGGGCTCTGAGGCCAGGCTGGGTGAACGCCAAGGTTTGCAGAGCATTGCCCAAAGCAGCAGGCCACTCACATGCTTTCAATATTGCAAAAATTGTTCCCCTCGTTACCCTGTACATTTTGTCTCTAAATTGCTTTCATTGTTTTATGTGGTCTGCGTACACACCTCATTTCTTTCGTCTGGCAGCCATCATATTTCCAGCGGTTAGCTTGTTTAATAGAGGTTCTTTGTGCCTTTAGGCCAAGGAGTCAACATTCAGTTAGGGAATAGAGGTGAGGGGTTGAAATACGTAGCCTTGAGATGAGAGGCAACTTCTCATAAAATGTATTGTTATCCACAAGGAGAAGGAATACCCTTTGGGCACTCAAAGTGATGCTAAGAAAGTCTTAACAATCCCTCTGACACTTTGCTGGAATTATGTGAAACTGGTGATGCCTTAGACAAATTGCAGTTCTCACTTACCCACTCAGGGCAAGGGCGTGCTCCTGGAAAACAGCAGTGATGATCTTGCAGGGGATTCACGCTGCAATCCCAATGCCTTTCTTTTCCACTGGGTCAGTGAGCAGGTGCAGAATACACTAGGTACTCAGAGCTGACACTCTGTTGATTTGCCACTGGCAGCAGAGTCTCCAGTGTCAGGACTGAAATTCATCATACCTGGGACCTGTTGACTGTACCCGTTTATTACCAATAAACTCTTTTAAACAACTTTATAAGAACTCTTGTTGCTCAGATAAATACCCAGTGCCCAGAGGTTCAGGCCCCTGGAGAACTTTCCTTAGATTTATTAATTCATCAAGTACTTTTAGCAGATGTAAACTTTGCTCCATCTTAGGCAATGATGTCACTCCCAGACACCAACACTCCGAGTAGCCCCACCTGGGAGCACGTAAGCCCAGATGCAGGACACTATCCTGCTTGTCAACACTTCAGAAGCTCCTCTTCAGAGCCTCTCTGGGGACCTTTCTTCTTTGTCTGCAGCAGCAGTTCCAAGTGATGGGAGTTTCACCTTTAATTGCATGTGGAGTTCAAGCAAGTGAGTTATGAGTTACGCCTTGTCTGCTCTCCTTAACACCGCCCACCCCCCAGCAGTGACAGATGTGGGAGTTTTGCAAACAAAGGAGCCTGATTTTGGTTGAGGGTGCGACTTGGATTCATATTCTTACAAATCTCCTTGGATGTTTCTTGTATGTGCTACTGTTCTAGACCTATTTTTTAAAAAATATTTTATTTATTTGAGAGAGAGAGAGAGAACATGGGGGGGCGAAGATCAGAGGGAGAAGCAGACTCCCCGCTGAGCAGGGAGCCCCATGCAGGACTCAATCCTGGGACCCCAGGATCATGACCTGAGCCAAAGGCAGTCGCTTAACCAACTGAGCCACCAAGGCACCCTAGACCCATTGTTTTGATGGAGATTCTCAACCCTGGCTGCATATTGAAATCACATGGGATAGCCTAAGAAATACTGCTCTGTGGGGTCCCATCCCTAGAGATTCTGATTTCATTCGTCCTGGATGAGGTTTTCTCTTTGGGAAAGTAATAAAATTTCTATCAGTGGTGCTCAATCCTGGATGTACATTAAAATTAGTTAGGGACCCTTGAAGTGTCTTGATGCCTGAACCTCATCCCAGACCAATTAAAAATGAATCTGTAGGCTAGAGTCCCAGTACCTGTAGGTGTTTTTTTTTTTTTTTTAAGTTCCTTAATGTATTCTAGAGCATAGGTAAATTTGGGCCTACTGATGCAAATTCTATTACTTTCAGGTGGAGACAGTATATACCAGCAATCAAAAAGGCAGAAAGGGTAAGTTAAAAAAAGAAGGGGTCAGATTGGGATGGTTCTTTGTGCATAAGGAATCAAGAGTCAAACATTTCTTCTGGAACTGGAGAAAAGGCATGTGTCAATGTGTGTGTGTGTGTGTGTGTGTGTGTGTGTGACCATTGGCAGAATAGGTTTTGCAGAGCTGCCTGAATAGGAGTAAGATGCTCTTGATTAAGAAAAAATACATTCTGCACCATGAACATCTATTAACACCTCCTACGTGCCAAATGCTGTCAGGGAAAATAAGGTAAGGCTAGATCCTTTCTCATGATTCAGAAGCGTACAATCTCAGAAGGAAATGTTGCTTTGACAGGCCTACTAGAATCAGAGGGAAGCATGACAGAGAATGGACCTAATTCTGGCTCATGTCTCCAAATTTGTCACTTGTATGATCTTAGGGGAATTTCAATACCTTTAAAAGCCTTCGTTGCTCACCTGTAGATGGGCCCATTTAGATTGGAACTGCTACCTCTTGCATCCTCCTCTTTATAATTTCTTCTCCTCCAGAGAAGCTGCCTACTGTCTCTCTCCCCACATACTCTGTACTCAGCAGTGTTTCAGCATCCAGATGTGTTCCTAAGTCTTCCCTCCTCCCCCACATGATTCACCCTGTCATCTTATTCCCTGCTCCCTAGGGACCCTGTTCTCTAAAGTCCCCAGTGAGAGCTGATGAGCCATGAAATTCTCTACAGGTGAGGTGCTAGTGAATGATAATTACATATTTGGTTTTCCTCCCAAGGATAAGCAATTGGGAGCAACGTGTCCAAAAAGTTTATTTCCTGATGGGGATTGGTGAAATGTGTAAGGAAATCATGGACTCCTCTGTGAAGCTCCTCGGTTGACTGCTAAGAGTGAGCTGCTTGTTCAGCCTGGGAAATGCCTGCTTGAGGGATGATTCCGTCCTCACGTGACCTCACTCCAGGAGGCCTGGGTCCCACTGTGAGGAAGGAATGGGTCCTTTTTACTCTGCCATGATTTATTAATGTAAAAAACTTTGTAAGGTTAAAAATCCAGGAATTTTCCTTTGAGAATAGTAATTAATTTCCAAAGCAGTCTTTTATGAATTGAATTGAATCCAGGGCACTCTGTGAGGAAACATGTTTAGAAACAGATAGTGATACCATGGCTTTCTACTGAGGTGATGGAAAATACTGTTTAGCTCAATTACCCATCAGACCAAGGATCTTGTGCCCCCTTGTTGATAAAACCTCCTGTGTTATTCTAGCAAAAAATAATTACCCTTTTCTCTGAAATGCATATCTAAATTTATATCTGAGATTATAGAAATTTATTTCCATTTTTAATAATGCATCACTCTCTCCTCATATGATATTTATTCTGGTATATATGTTATTTTTTTCAACTAGAATGTAAACTCCTTAAGGGGAGATCCCACTTTCTGAACAGTGTTGAACACAATGCTGGACCTGCATATTGGCAGTTCCAAATGGAGGCATGTGTTTATATTTATATATTAAAATAATATGGAAAGAAAGCAACAAATCCTAGCATGGATATTATGGGGGGACAGTCATAAACATTAATTGAATTTGTTTTACTCATATGTCATAAAATTGTAAATGATTGGCTCTTTGAGAATCTACAACAAAACCTGCAGTATAAAGAAGTGTTAAGTGTTCTCTGTGGTAAGAATCAAGGTGTCGGTAAGAATCTGGAAGCTCTGAGGAAGTATCCACCTTATCCTTATGAAATTCTTAAGCTCTCAGCTCCTAGAGGCTGCCACATGCCTTGCTTTGTGGCTCCTTTCATGTTCAAGTCAACAATGGTGCATCAAATCCTTCTCATGCTTCAAATCATGAACTTCTTTGTCGCTGACTTCTAGACCCAAGTTTAAAGGGCTCATGTGATTAGGTCAGGTCCATCTGGATAATCTCCATTCATAAAGTCACTTGGGCCATGTGAGATGACTGAACACTGGACTGAGATCCATCAAATCACACGTCCTGGGGATTACACAGAGTGTGGATACAGGGGTTGGGCATCTTGGGAGTCATCTTGGGTCTCTGCCTTTCACGGTACTCCTTCAAGAAGCTTGGCTAAGAATGAAAAAAGACTGAGAGAGATAATCTTTCAGAAGGAAGTGGGAGTGAGTTTTTTTGAAGACGTGGTCAAGAGCAAGTCTTGAGTATGTTTGTATGCTGAGAAGAGAGAAAGGATAGAGAAAAAGGATTAAAACTCTAGGAGAGTGGGGATAACTGTGAAGGGAACTGAGGAGACGAGCTCCTGAGTAACAAGATTAAATTTGGAGGAAGGATTGCCTCCTCCTCAGAAGATGGAAGAGAGACTGAGGGCGAATGCAGAGTTGGGAAATTTTGTGTGCAGTGGCAGGAATTTGATGGAATATTTTCAGATCATCTCCATGCCTTCTCGAAGAGGTAGTAGGTAAGGTAGGGAGGCATGGGGATAGGATACATAGCACCAGGAGGATATTGAGAGAGTGGATATGAGAAATGGAACTTGAGATGGCTGACCCCGGGTATCCACAAGTGCTTGAGGGATTAATAAATCCATTCATGGAGAGCTGAAAGATGCTGGAGCTGCCTCATACCTATTCATGAGTGCCTACTGCGTGCATCTCTTCCCAACTCTGTGCTCAGTGACATAATGCCAGTAGCTTGAAATTGGCCACGGTGGGGCTATTTATATCTTGGAAATTGGCAAAAACTACAATTAAGGTTTTTTAAACAGAGAGCTAGTGGTTAAATATGTACCAGCACACCAGTGCTGCAGGGACTACCCTTTTAATTCCAAAAGCATTATCCTGCATTAAATTTCTTCTATTTATAAACTGCCAGTTCCACATAGAGGTTGCAGGATCATCTGGATAAGGGCAGATAACGTGAGCATAGTTTACAAAAAGGTGCTCAGATTGCAAACTACTCAGCTCTCATACCAATTGTATGTACATCAATAGTAAGGGGTACTTCTAAGAGTGGCCTAAAGAGCACCTTCAAACTCTTCCTTCACAGAACAGTTTTCAGCCTCACAAATCCCAATCTGAGGATCAATTGAGATTCGTGATATTAGGAGTGTTTTAGGTGGAAAATAGAAAAGTTTCCTTTCTTCTTTCCTTCTCTCTTTCCTACTTCTCTCCCTTGCTTCCTTCCTCTTTTCTTTCTTTTTTTAACAATATGTGAGTTTTTAATACTGTTGGGACTTGCTTAAGAAAATCAGGAAAAGGCAAAAGTAAAAACTGAACTAGAAATGGGGAGAGATGAGCCACAAAGAGAAAAAAGAAATAACCAAAGAAAGGTACGAAGGAATTGTCAGAGATAATGTAATATCCAAAGAAGAAACACTTCCAATGAGGAAATTAATTAAGGTCTATATTTCTTTTAATAATTTCCTAAGTTGTCAATGGTCTTCCCCAAATCAATAAGGTGAATACATACTTTGATTCTTCAGTCAAAAAGTCATAGTGTCTCAGTGCTGCCAAATATTCATGAGGCAACTTACAGCTTGACTACTTCTATTTCAGGAAAAGTCATTTAAAAGACCTCTTGATGGGCAGAAAGGCACTCATGCCATCCAACCATGTCTTCTGTAACTCACATTATTATCTACTTCAAGCAGCCTCCTATGGGGAGAATGTTAAGTCCAGGGAAAGCAAAAACAGGCAAAGTATCACAGAATTGTGACTTCTATACATTAATTTTATCTCAGTGTTATTTTTGATGAAAGAAGGCACTAGAAAGTATAGCAATAAGAAAATTTGGAGATTATCATTAACACTTAAGTTGTTCAAAAGACTTAGGGTTTTTTATTCTCTTTTACCTGAGGCAGTGATTCTTAGTCTTGTTAGAGAGATCAACATGAAAAAAAATGAACTGTAATTCTGTAAGGATGGATTTTATGTTTTCAGAAGTCTACCTCTTGGGACCAACCTAAATGTCAGTCTTAGATCCAAGGCACCTAGGAGCAAGGGGCTAAAGAAAAAGGCTAAATGGTAGAAGGGAAACTAACTCTTGATTTCCTCCATGCCAAAGTAATTGTATTCCTTGCTCAAGGGACTTTGGGGCAGTAACTCAGAAGCATCCTAAAGAATAAATTTGGATTCTGGCCAATTCTTTAGCACTGTCTTATTTGATGGACTCTCTCCCCTTACCTGCTACATGAAATCCTTCATCAATATTCTCAAAGGTCACCATGATTTATCATAGCTCAACAAATGTATCCAAGTGGGATGTACCAGTGGTTGTATAAATTAAATTTCATCAGGATTCTAGATAAATTAAAATAGACTAAAATTATGTTCTCTGTACTGTGGATCTATACAATTGGATCTCCATGAGCAACTTATTATACCAGTCTTATGACATTTTAAAGAAGTTCATATATTCCCAATAAGGTAAGCCACCAATTCACTGATTCCTCAACTTGCTTTTTAAAAAAGTCTAAATGACTCTTTGAGCCAGGAGATTATTTAACTTCTGACATTTTAAGGCATGGAACAAGATGAATTTTAAAATTAAGTTTGAATAAATGTTGAATAATATCAAAAGTTCCAAATCAAAATAATTTTTAAGACAATTCTGTACATAAAAACAAACATGTAACCTAAATGCGAGACCGATTATTTGCTTTATCTAAAGAAACGTTGAAAATTGAAACAAAGTAATACACAGTAGTTTTAAAGTCATTCAACAACTGTAAAGCAGTTAATAAAAATCTCAATATATAATAAAATACTTATATACTAATAGCATCTACTTCATAGTATGGTTTGGAGATTTAAGTAGATTAATAAAGGGAAGTTTTAAAAAAATTATAAATGTTTAACATTGTTATGGAATGTTTGTCCCTTCAAAATTCTTATGTTGGAGCTGTAACTCCCAATGGTATTTGGAAGTGGGATTTTGAGAAGATAACTAGGTTTAGATGAAGTCATGAAGGTGAGGGTCCTATGATGGGACTCTTGTCCTTAAGAGGAAGAGGGACCAGAGCACTCCCTCTCTTTCTCCACCATGTGAGGACACAGTGAGAAGGTAGCTGTCTGTAAACCAGGAAGAGGGCTCTCACCAGGAACCAAGTCATCCAGGACCTTGATCTTGAACTTTCCAGCCTCCAGAACCATGAGAAATAAATGGATATTATTTAAGCAACCTAGTTTATGGTATTTTGTTACAGCATCTTGAGCTGACCAAGACAGTCATTATCACATATTTAAGAAAATAGAATCCTATTCAATTCTTTTCTTTGAGCAATATTGTATTATAAGTGTTTCCCAAGTCATTAAAAAGTTACTATTTAATGCCAAATATCATTATATAGATATGTGAAGTGTAAGACATATGTCATTGCTATATTGCTAGTATGTCCTGCCTTTCTATTAACTAAGTAATCTATTAAATTTCTTTGGAAACTCCCTAACTTTCTATTCTAATTTGTACTGGTTATCTCATAATTGGACCACAACTATCTTGGAAACTATTTTCTATCCCAGAGTTTCTAATTGCTTTTCATTTATGTGCTTCAGTCTGGACTGATAGCTCCGCAGCAGAATGAAAGAACAATAATCCTAATACTGTTTTTCACTACTTTTTTGGGGCTAGATGAACATTTCCTGAATCCCACGTAGTCTTTGGTTTACTCTGCTGCACTACATCCTGACCCAACTTCTAAGAAAGGCTGTATGGGAGATAAACTTCCTGAATCCATGTATGCTTGAACATGTTTTATTAGACACTCTAGCTAAGAGTTCTGGCTTAAGATTTTTCTTCAATTTTATTTTTATATCATATGTATATTACTTATTTTTTCTCTGAGAGAACTTTTAAGATGATCTCTTTATCTTTGTTGTACAAAATGTGAGCATTTTCCATTAAGAATTCCAGCATTTGGAAAACCTTTCCAAATATAAGACACTTGTATCCATTCATCTTTTGGAATTTTATTTTTTTAATTTCTTTGAAAATCCTTCACTTCTATTTTCTACTCCTTCCTCAACTCCCTTCCTTCCCTCTTCTTCCCACTTTACTCATTTTTCCCCTAATAGTTGGAAGTTGGATTAAATAGCATTTTGTCAGATATTATCTGAATATTGTAAATGAATAACACTATGTTATTAATGAATAATGAATGATATTATCTTAATGTTATCTTATTTGATAATATCAAATTCAATAATTCGATAATAATATTTTATTTCCAGGTAAACAGAAACCCAAATGAAGTGGTTTATTTAACAAAATATTGCTTTGAGTTTTCACATAATAAGAAATCTAGAGGTAAGAAGTCAAGGTCTGGTATGGCAATTCCACAATACAAAGGCCTGGGGCCATTCTTTTTTCCTGAGCCATCATCTTTAGCATGTACTATTCACTTTTAGCCTCTCACGGTGGTTGCTACTTCTCCAGGAAGCCTCTCTGTGGTCCAGTCAGAGAGTGGAGGGGAGAGTGAAGAAGAAAGGGAGAAGCCATTGAAGCCTTTATTTTTTTTTAAGATTTTATTTATGTATTTGACAGAGAGAGAGAGAGCACAAACAGGGGGAGCTGCAGAGGGAGAGGGAGAAGCAGAGAAGCAGGCTCCCCACTGAGCAGGGAGCCGAACGTGGGGCTCCATGCAAGGACCCTGGGATCATGACCTGAGCCGAAGACAGACACTTAACCAACTGAGCCACCCAGAAACTCCTGAAGGTCCCCTTTAAACCAAATATTAATAAGGTTGAAATGGAGAATGGATATTGAGTAGGCAACTATAGGGTTTGCTAGAGACTTCTTGATTTAATCTCTATGTCCCTTATCATATCTGCCATAATTATGGCCCCTATTTCTTTTTGTTCTTGTAGATTTCCTTCAATGTCTTTTCCAACCCTTCTATTGAATTTTTAAAAATCTGAACAATCATGATTTTAATTTGTTAAAGCTTCTCTATTCTTGTTTTATGAGTAGAATTTTTTTCATATTTCTCTGAGGGACTCATTGAAGGATTTAATAAGTGTCCCTGGGGTACCTGAAATCATCTCTGTTTGCTATAGCTCAAAATTTTGTATCTTGAGCCTTCTCTTTCATGTTTTTTTCCTCGAATGTCTAGTTATTTTGGAGATGTCATAGTAAAGATGTAGTTGGGAGCTCTGCACATAGCTGGAGCATTTCAATCAGCAGGCTATTCTAAATATAGAATGCTATCCCTCCAGTCCAGTCCTTACTCCCCCAACCCTGCATCCAGCACACCCATAGTTACACACACCTGGAGTCCATTCTCTTTTCCTATACTTGGCATTTACTTCATCCAGGGCCAGATGTAAGCAGGATTGGGGAATGAAGAAAGAATCGATTTAGGAAACCTGATACTAACATATTTGAGAAATGCTATATTTGATTTCTCTCTTGGAACATAGATTCATATTCTCCTTGATCTTTGGGATCTTTTTTGATCAAACTCTCTAAGAGCTAAATCAGAGGTAATTCAACTTAGGAAATCAGAAGCAAAGTTGGGGAGGGGGGAGTAATAGCATTTTGAATCCTCCAGTGAAGGCGTTTAGGATAACAGCCAGATTCTGAAAGTGCTTGAGTCCCATTTGAAGTTAATTTTGGTATAAATTATGGGGTAGCTACTGAGGGAGCACCTCTCATCTATCTAATTTGTACCCTATTATCACTCAATATAATTTGTTTTTCTGAAGAAACAGTAGTGATTGAGAATGAAATGTAAGAAAATTTGATTTAACTCTCTTTTGCAAGTAAGAATTATACTTTTCTATGAAAAAGGAACGATCACATTATGAAATTACTTGTGATGTTTTAGCTAGCCATCTATATATTGTGTTTAATTACAGCATGATTATGAGTAAGAATGTCAAAACTGGGATGATTTATAATGTTAAGGAATGAAATCTTTGTGTGGCTGTTTTCTTTTTATCTATTTCAAAGTATCCGGTGAAAATATATTCTGACAACATCATTCTGAATGGACTTCTAAGCTTTTTGCCAGAGATAGGAAAATGTTTTCTATCAAGAGCCAGTAACCTCACACATGTTATATCAATTTAAGGTTTACATGAAGAACGATCATCTTAATACAGCGTTAGCTTTTTATTTTGAGAGAAAGTTTTTAAAAGTTTAGGTAGACAAGCTATAAAACTTGATAATATCAGTTACTTAAAAATATACTTCGGTTCTATACTATGTATTAACACAGTGCAGCAGGTTAGGTGAAGGAAGAAGAGGAAAAAGAGACAGATGGGAAGAGGAGAGGGGGAACAGATTCAGAGACCAGTGAGAACAGAGAGAAGTTCAATGGATTATGAAGTGTGAAACTATTTTTGTTACATGATGCTGTCTCCTTGGACTGAGTGGGTATTAGCAGCACCTTCTGAAGCATTAATTTATTAGCATCTGTTCACACATCCTTAATTATTCTTTATTCTTAAATGCAGTGAATAATCTCAGTAGCTCACCATGGGGGCTACTCTTTTAGACTGCATTATGGTAGCTGGGGAATTTTATTACGGAGATAGAACCTAGACCTCTTTTTTTTTTTTTTTTTAAAGCTAAACTACAGACTTAATCGGATTTCATCATTTTTGCACCAGTGTTCTTTTCTGGTCCATGATTCAGTCCAGGATTCCACACTGCATTTAGCTTTCATGTCTCCATATTTTCTCCCCAATCTGTAATGGTCTCTCTCTCTCTGTCTTCCAGGACCTTGACACTTTCAAAGCATATTGGACAGATAATTTGCAGAATGTCCCACAATTTGGATTTGTCTAATATTTTTCATGAACACATTAAATTTGTGGTTTTTTGGCAAGAATTATCACTGAGATGATGAGTCCCATGTAGTGTATTGTATCAGGGGGTGCCTGATGCCAATATGTCTCATTATTGGTGATGCTAACCTTGATCACTTGGCTAAGATGGCATCTGTCAGCTCTTTCTATTTAAAAAGTACTATTTCGGGGCACCTGGGTGGCTCAGTTGTTAAGCGTCTGCCTTCGGCTCGGGTCATGATCCCAGGATCCTGGGATCGAGCCCCGCATCGGGCTCCCTGCTCAGTGGGGAGTCTGCTCCTCCCTCTCCCTCTACCCTTCCCCCAGCTTGTGCTCTCTCTCACTCACTCTTTCTCAAGGAAATAAATAAAATCTTTAAAAAAAAAATAAAATAAAAATAAAAAGTACTATTTCTTCTTTTGTAACTAATAAATATTTTGGGAGTAGATATTTTGAGATTAGGAAAATTTTGTCTTCCTCCTCAACGTTTTAGTATCCATCGGTAGATCTTATCTACAACAACTTTTACTGTTGTGTTCTAATGGTGTATTTCTTTTTCTTTCTTTCTTTCTTTTTTTTTAGGGAGGGAGAGCGAGAGTGAGCACCTGTGCACATGTTCAAGGAGGGGAGGGGCGTGGAGCCAGATGTGGGCTCAATCCCATGACCCTGAGATCATGACCTGAGCCAAAATCAAGAGTCGGACACTTAACCAAATGAGCCACCTAGGCGCCCCTCTAATGGTATATTTCTATTCCTATCTTTTCTTCTATATATATTAATTGGAAGAGCTGTCCTGCCTCATTTATTTATTAATTCAATTATTTTTTATGTCATTATGGACCCATGATTGTTTATTGCATTCTGTTTGTATTTATTTTATTACTCAACTTGCTCCAGCTTTGGATGTTGGAAACTCCTTGAGGTTGGCTTCTTTTGACATGCCCCCATCCTTTTTTGAGCACTTCCTTACTTTCTGGCACTGCGAGATGCTCCAGGCTCACCTGATATTTTTTCTGCCCCACCTTTGAAATCAATTATGTCTACAAGGAATTCAGGTTTCTTTTATTGGGAAATGGCGTGAAGAACAAAGATCTGGGCTCTGGGAATGTTTATTATTACTGGTACATCATTGATTCTAAACTTCATCAGTGCTTTTATTGATATCCTGCTGTCTTGATTAATGTGGTTTTTATATTGAGTCTTGCAATTGTGTAGTGTGAGTGTTCCAACTTTGTTCCTTTTCAGAATTTCTTTGGCTATTCTAGTTCCTTTTCCTTTACATGTAAAGATCTACAAAACAACCTGCTGGGATTTTCACTGGGTTTGCATAGATCGGTTTGAAGTGAATTGACATCTTAACAATATCAAGTCTTCCACATCCTTACTTTTTTTTTGTTTTTTTTACAATTCTGATTTCTATACAACATTCAAGCCAATGCATGGAAACCTATTTAAGGTAGCTGAGGTCAGAAACTAAGCCTATGCACTAAAAACAGACCATAATGTTAGGCAATCCAAGAGTTGGTAGGCAGTTTACATAGTCATTTTTAATATGATTCTCTCCCAAGTCAATAAAGGATAGAGTAAGGGAAAAAAGAAAAAAGATTTCCATATGGTAGCATAGTAAGGGAACTGATAGCAGAATTTAGCTATTTGTTTCAATGCCCTTGATAACATCCACACCAGTTGTCCTGCCAAATCTGAAATACTGCAAAAACATTCTTCATTTACAGAACATTTCTTTTTGCTTTGTAAACATTGCAAGAAAGCTTCCTGTTTCTCTTCTTTTTTATCCCAACCTCCTATATATATTTGAAGGAAAAAACCCCCTAGGATAAGACAAGAAATGAGTGAAATTATTTTTCCTCTATATAAATTTATCATTTATGGAACCACCTTGGATTTCATTTATCACAGGAAACTTAGAATAATCATTCCCAGTGCATCCATTGTGTTTGAAACTAAAGAAAAGTAGCATATGGTGTTTTAAAATCTGTTTATGTATTTGTATTTTTGAAAATTAATGTGTTCACTGACATCTTTTAACAATTTCTTATTATGCACAGGTTGGAAGGATGCTTGGTAGGGAAAATATAGCTAGGTCTCTGTGGTGGTTTAGAAATTAGTCATGTAAAGGCAAAGATAACTCAGAAAAGTTTAACAAGTAAACTCTATACAGGGATAAACTGGTATAATCATTTCTAGAAGCCTGTGTTTCCAGTGATATTTTTGTGGAAAGCTTCTGATGAAGTAAATTATGTTGTGCAATGGTAGATATGTCCTTGTGATTTTGGCTGCTGGTTACCTTGGCTTTGAAAATAAAAGGATAAACTGAGATTTTGAAGAAAAGTCACTTTTTGATAGTGAATTTTACTATTAGATTATAAAGTTTTGTTTATTTAACATTTTTATTGTGGTAAAATACATATCACATAAAATTTACCATGTTAACAATTTTAAAGTATATAGTTCGGTGGTATGAAGTACATTCATATTGTTGTGTGACCATCACCACCATTCATATTGAGAATGCTTTTTATGTTGCTAAATGAAACTCTATACCCATTAAACAATAACTCCCCATTTACCCTTCCCCATACACCCTGGCAACTACTATGATTTTGACTCCTTGAAGTACTTCTTATGAGTGGAATCATACAGTATTTGTCTTTTTGTGACTAGCTCATTTCACTTACCATAATGTCCTCAAGTTTCATCCGTATTGTAGCGTATGTCACAATATCCTTCTTCTTTATGACTAAATAATATCCCCACTGTGTGTATACAAAACATTTTACTATTCATCTATTGATGACCACTTGGGTTGCTCCCATGTTTTAGCTGCTACGAATAATGCTGCTATGAACATGGATATACAAATCTCTTTGAGATCCTGCTTTCAATTCTTTTGAGTATATACCAAGAAGTGGAATTGTTGGATCATACGGTAATTCAATTTTTAATTTCTTGAGAAACTTCCATACTGTTTTCCACAGTGGCTATACCATTTTACATTTCTACCAAGGGGTTCCAATTTCTTGAAAAAATGTCCCATG
The DNA here is from genome assembly GCF_964656455.1 of Halichoerus grypus. NCBI lineage: Eukaryota > Metazoa > Chordata > Mammalia > Carnivora > Phocidae > Halichoerus > Halichoerus grypus. The sequence goes on along the minus strand of NC_135713.1, from coordinate 12,725,333 downwards.
AGCACTTGAGAGGAATGTGTATGCTGTTATAGGGTAGAGTGTTCTGTTTATGTCTGTTAGATCTAGTTGGTGTATTATGTTGTTCAAGTCCTCTATTTTCTTACTTATCTTCTATCTGGTTGTTCTATCCATTATTGAAAGTAGGGTGTGGTAATCTCCATCTATTATTGTAGAACTGTCTATGTCTTCCTTCAATTCTGTTAAATTTTCTTCATACATTTTGATGGCCTGGTATTTGTACATAAATGTTTGTATTGTTATATCTTTTCACTGTATTGAACCTTTTATTAATTAATATATAATATCTTCCCTTTTCTCTTGCAAACTTTTAAAATTTAAGGTCTATTTTGTCTGATAGTATAGACACACTTGCTCTCTTTTGGTTACTATTTGCATGGAATAACTTTCCCCATTCTTTCACTTTCAAAATTTTATGTCTTTGGATTTAGAGTCAACCTCTTGTAGACAGCATGTTATTGGATCATGTTTTTGTATCCATTCTGCCAATCTCTGTCTTTTGTTTGAAAGTTTAATCCATTTATATTTAATGTAATTACCAATAAGGAAGGACTTCTGCCATTTTACTATTTGTTTTCCATATGTTTTATAGCTTTTTTGCCCCTCATTTACTATTTTACTGACTTGTTTTGTAGTTACTTGATTTTTTGCAGGGAAATATGTAAAGTACTTGCTCATTTCCTTTTATATATAGCTATACCTATTTTCTTTGTGGTTATCATGGAGATGATATTTAATATCCGAAGGTTATAACAGTATAATTTGAATTTATACCAGCTTAACTTCAATAACATATACAAATCCTAAAACTCTGTTCCTTTACAGCTCCTTCCCCATTCTTTTCAGCTGTTGGTGTCACAAAATTACATTTTTATGCATTGTGTGTATAAGGTAGATGGCATTATAATTCCTGTACTCAAGGAGCTAACAGATGAGAGGATGATGGGTGTATGCAAATGTCATGGGGACACTAAGAAGTTCAGGTTTCAAGAGGAACACAAAACTGGTGAATCAACTCTAGTGTGAGGATATAAAGCTTCTCTGAAAATGAGGCTTAAATTTAAAAGTATGAGTAAAGATACATAAATAAGAGTTTACTGTGGTTTTTGCATGCTTGTTTATGAACCAGTACTGCTCCATAATGAAGTTGTCCATGATAAAACAAGGAAAATATAAAGACCATATTATGGAGTTATTAAATATAAGAGATTTTGCTTTATTTTGAGACTGTGTCACTTCTAATTTTGTGTTAAAATTTTCTCTCTTAATAACAATTATTTGCATGTGTATGTATATATGCAGGAGAAGACAGAGAGCAAAAGAGAGAGACTGGTAAAGAAATGGTGAGAAACAGTGAAACACAGAAAGAAAGAATGATAAACAAATGTGGCAAAATATTAAAAATTAGTGAATCTGAATAAAGTGTAAATGGGAGTTCTTTGTATTATTGTTGTGAGTTCTCTGTAAGTTTGATTATTTCAAAACAAAAAGTTAAGGAGTCCTTTCATTAATGAAAATAGGAGTATAGTAGATAGTAATTATTTTTACTTACAAAATTAAAAGTTGATAGCATTTTTCATCACTTGTGAAATTTTACTGCTATGTGAATTCCCAATGGTAGATATATTAGATTTCTTTTGCTTCTCCAACCAATTACTACTAACTTGGTGATTTAAAACATAAACATTTATTATCCTACAGTTTTGGAGGTCAGAAGTCCAAAATGGATCTCACTGGGCAAAAATCAAGATGTTAGCCAAGTTGTGTTCCTTCTGGAGGCTCAGTTAAAGAATGCATTTCCTTACCTTTTTCAGCATCTAGAGACTACTCTTGTTCCTTTGATCATGGTCCATTCCTCCATCTTCAAAGCCAGCAGTGTAGGATCTTCAATCTCTCTCAAACTCTGATTCTCCTGCCTCCCTCTTTCACTAATAAGGACACTGTGATAACATTGGACACACTCAGAAAATCCAGGTTAATCACCTCATCTGAAGGTCAGCTGATTAGCAAACTTAATTCCACCTTGTCATACAACATAATAAACTCAGAGGTTCTGGGAATTAAGATGTGAACATCTTTGGGACAATATTATTCTGCCAACCATGTAGGAAATGTTGGAAGAACATTTCAGGCCACTGAGTAGCAGTGGAAAGGTAGACTGTAGTGTGAAGGGAGGTGAGTGGTGAGGAGAAGCCGGGTAGTGCAGAAGCCTTTAGGGCATGTCAAGAATCTGGTACTTCACCCCCCTGGGAAACCACAGAAGGGTTTTAACTAGAAGCTGACATGTTCAGATTTGTATTTATGGAATTTTATCCTGTCTTCAATGGAGAAAGTAGGCTGCATAAGAATGGCTTGCTGAGGGACACTTGGGTGGCTCAGTTGGTTAAGCAGTTGCCTTTGGCTCGGGTCATGATCTCGGGGTCCTGGGATCAAGCCCCACATCTGGTTCCCTGCTCATTGGGGAGTCTGCTTCTCCCTCTGCCTCTCCCCCACTTCCCCCATCCCTGCTTGTGATCTCTCTCTCTCAAATAAATAAGTATAATCTTTTTTTTTTTTTTTTAAAGAAGGGCTTGCTGAGTAGCAGGTCATGAAACTGTCTAGTCATTCTAGTGAGAGTTGATGATATTATGGACTTGGCTAGTGGTAGGGAAAAGGATAGAGATAAATTGTTCTCCATTAGCACTGGGAGAAGTGAGAAGTTGGAACTGGATTCCCCAGGTGGCAGTGTCATCTTCAGTGATATTAAGGTATTACTTAGAAAAAAGAATTGACAGGACTTGGTGAGTGATCCGATGGAAGACTAGGATTGAGAGGCGGTTTACCTGTCTGGGTTCAATTGGAGAAGCAGGATTAATGGGATGTATGGTTTTCATATATGGATTTATTATTTAGAATTGACTGATTAAGCCAGGCCCACCCAGGGTCATCTCCCTTTTGATTAACATAAAGTCAGTTGATTAAGGGCTTTAATTACATGTGGAAAATCCCTCACAGCAGCACCTATAACAGTGTTTGATTGACTATCAAGGAGAAGGTGTGCTTATGCTACAAATTGGATGTTGCCTTCCTTCCGTGCTCCAGCTCTTAGGAGAGATATCTCTTGTAGCTCATCCAAACCACAAACACATGGGAAAGAGAATTCTGGAGACTACTTTAGCCCAGCCAAGTTGACACATCACAAACCTATCAGAGGAAAGAAGCAGTAACGGATGATCCAAAGATTCCTGATGGAGAGATATCTTCAGGGAAAAATCATGCCTGTGAGGCACAATGAGTTACAGAGTGGGGAGATCCTTTTGTGTTTTCTATCCTTCATTGCTATCTCATCCCACACAGAAAAGGTGGTGATAGGGAGAGTTAGGGCATAGCAGGTACAGCAGTTCAAGTTCAATGCCTCATTCTGGACATCTCCTCTCTTCCATGATTTATTGTGACTCAGTCCCACATCTGCAGGAGTTCCAGAGCCGATGGATGGCATGGTGACTAAGGCTTGTAGCTTGCATCCAGAATCTCATTGCCTGGGGGTAATATGCACGCCTCTTGAATTCTTGGCCTCCTGGACACTCTATCAAAATGGCCTTTACTCTAATCATCTCTGGGGTGTGTGCACAGGAAGCTGGAGCGCGTATTTGAGGAGGTGGTGGTACATGTAGATGTAAGGGTAAGGGGAGATGTAAAGCCACCACCTCCACTGCCTCTCATATTAGAGTACTCAGATGGACACCCTGGGGTGGCCTTTGCTCACTCCTGGCCACAGACACCCTTGCGTCACATGAGAGGGCATGGCTGTGCTTTCTGGTGTCATCATTAGAAAGTTAGAAATGTACCTAACCCAAGCATCACTTGCTTCTTGGAACCTGTTCAATTTAATATCTTAGATCTCAGATTAAAAGTGCTCCATGATGCTTTTTAATACATTTACTCCAAATTATGGGGTTTAATGATTTTTAAAATTACTTTATTGATTCTGAAATTTAGAAAAATGTCCGAAACCCCCATGCATTGAGCATGAACTATGTGCTAAGGTTTCTACATCCCTCTTCTTTTTTCTCCACGGCCAATCTAAGAGATGGGCATCATCCTCCACACGTTCCACGTGAGGACGTTGCCCAGAGTCACATTCTTAGTAAATGGCAGAATAAGGTGATGACTGTTTCTGTCTGAATCAATGATAGTATTTTATATTCAATGGCATACTATGGATCTAAACCCTCATTGGCAGCCCACTGACTTTACCCCACAAGGAGCTTATATATACTGACATCAACGGTATTCTCTTGCAAATTAACAGGAAGACTCCTATCCTCAAGGACTTTATTACTGAAAACTGGCAGTAAATATAAGAAAACAGTATGCTAATAGGGAACACATAACATAAATGACAAGAACAATAATTAAATTGACTTGTCGAGTACTGTTAAGGTGCTAAAACCTATTGTTTGATTTATTTAGGCACATTTAACTAAGTGCTTACGATGCAAATTCTGAGCTAAAGGAATTTTATGTCTGAGTGGAGAGAGATGTGACATAGATTATCATAGCATATGATGGCAAGGTCTGGGTACCATGAGGGAAGAGCAGGTAAGATTTCTCAGTGAGAGAGAGGACAGGGATCCATAGGACAGGCACTGAATACCATGGTGCTGACACCGTCACAGTCTATCTCCCACATCATGAAGTTCTACATTTGGAAATACAGTCACCCCAAATTTAGGCCCATCAAGTGTGAGCCTGTCAGTTTACACAGCAAACAGGCTGCCAGGCAGTGATATGAACAGGTGCAAGAGAGTAAATCAAAGTGTCATCAATGGCCTTATAAAGGCAGGGCACTCGCATGGCTTCTGTATGTTGTCAGCATGGAGTTTGGCTGATTCCTGATTTGGGCTGGGTTTGTTGACTATCTTACCCCATTCTCAGACTTTGCACCAGCACTTAAATGGTGGCGTGTGTGTGTGTGTGAGAGAGAGAGAGAGAGAGGGATCAAGATCACAATAGCAGGGCATAGGGATGAAGGACAATATAACACAAGCTAAATCCAGACTGCTATGTCTAAACTGTAGCTCTTACACATTGTGTGAATTCCAAATTATACCCCTAGATTTGGCCTCTCACTCTGAATATGAATTCATGGCCACCCACTCCTAAAAATAAACTTGCCCATCAAATTGACATTAGTGCTGTGCTAGCTGGCTCGCACTCCCAATTTTGTCTACTGGTCTCGGGTCTCTCCCACCAGTTCTAGCTTGGTATCTGGCAGCTCAGCCAGGGAAGGGTGGTGGACATTCTTCATCATCTGATTTTCTGAGGTATGGCAGCTTCAACCAGAACTGGAATCACCCCTAAAGTGGCCATGTGCCTTGAGTTCACTTAGAAGCTGATTTTAAAAATCAGATATTTCCCCTCCCTGCTGATAAAAGCTATATTATACGTGGTGATTATGCACCAGGGAGCCTTACGGAAACAAACAGAAGCCATGGTATAAGCATAATATCGACTCCACCATCGTAAGTGGAAGGGTTTTGCGTTTTTCTAGGAAAAGTGTTGCTCTCCTAAGGCTCAGTCCTTTCCTCAATTAAGCCTTGTACGTTAAAACAATAACATTAATGTGACTTTGGGAACACAAAGGACTTGAAGAAATACTCCTTCATCATTCAGAGGAAAGCTCAGAATTGGGACAAGCCACCCTGAGCATTTCCTCCCAGGAACAGGATGCAGGGTCATTTGAAAAGTCTGTGGGACACTGCTGGAGAAGGGAATGCTGCAGATAAAAAGAAGAGTGCAAATGTGTGCACAGACAGGCAGAGGAAAAGCATGCTGGCTTGTGCTGTGTCAACTTGCTTAGGCAAAAACAATGTTTCCTGTGTTCCATTCCCTGCAAGGTCTTGAGTTGCACTTGACCAAAGATGAATTGAAGCAAGCTTTGGAAGGCAGTAATGAAAGCCTAGCCACGATGCTCTGAAGGTTGCTGTGACTCCCACAGCCTGGCCATGAGCTTCCCCTTCATGGATCCACACTGGTGGCTCGACACACTGGCTTCAGAGATGATGGGTTGGTGACTCCCTTCATCATCCAGTTCCCCTTCTGGACCTTCATTTCCCAGCTTCTCCCACACTTGTACCAGATCAAATTCCCATAATGAATACCTAGACCCATAACTGAGAGTTTTTCTACCTCCCTGGGATGAGCCCTGACCCACACAAGTAACAGGGGGACTAGATGTCTCATTTCCATTCACCATCAAGAACAAAACCTACCCAGGGAAAGCTCTTGCTTAGCACTGGAAAAGTGAGAAACTGGAACTTGGGTTTCTAGGTGCTAATGGGGCATTCATTCATTCATTCAAAGCTATGTAGAAAGCTCTCAAAATGTGCAAAGTACTCTAGGCAGTGAAGATACAATTAAATTCAAAAAGGCTTATCATATAATTCATTGTCCAAACCAAATCTGTTGGAGACTTAAAGGGCACTATTTTTTAAAAAGATTTTATTTATTGATTTGAGAGAAAAAGAGAAAGAGAGAGTGAGAGGGAGAAGCAGGCTCCCCCTGAGCAGAGAGCCCTATATGGGACTCGATCCCAGGACCCTGAGATCCCTGAGATCATGATCTGAGCTGAAGGCAGACTCTTAACCAACCAAGCCACCCAGGGGCCCTTAAAGGGCACTATTAATAAATATGCCAGAAAAATAGGCATAAACTGGAACTGTGCTGGACAAATCAAGGTACAGATAAAAGAAACCTAATTTGGGCCATCATGATGCTGACAATCAAGTCAGGAAGACAGGTGATTTCAAAGAAATCTCAAATAAATATAGACTTACAAGGATGAGAAGGGTTAAAAAGAAGGGGTCCACAGAGGAGAGATAACACATTGTAGACTGACTAGGAAGTCAAGGAAGCCTGCTGACTGCACTGGTATCCTGGGTACTCCCTCCTCCTCCTCTCCCTCTTCCTCTTTCTTTTTCTTCTCTCCTTTTCTCCCCTCCCCACCCCATGTGAACATTACACAAACACTGGTAGGGCTCCGCCAGGTTGCTGAGTATGCAGGTCATTCACAGGGAGAGTGGGTGTGCAGGTAAAGGCCATATGGAAGTGTTAAAGATGTTAATCAGTCGGGGTGTGTCTAGGTTGGAGGAGGGCCCTTCTCCTCTGGAAGTTAACTTGGTGCAAGTCAAAAGGTCCTAACCTGGGAGCCTTTACCATATATTCCATTTTCATCTTTATCCTTTTGCTTTTAGTCCAGAGATTTGGCTCTAAAATGTAGAATACCCTCTTTGCTAGCTGTTAGACAAGCTACCAGCTTTTAGACTTAGTATTCCCTTCTGTAAAATGGTTTATCCCAAAGACAATACATCTCATAAGGTTATTTTAGAGCTAAATAAGACAAAGAATTTAAATGGTTAGGTCATGCTTGATACATAGTACCCTTTATGTAAATATTACTTCTTGTTATTGTGAGTATGATTTTTATTATTATTGGGTCATAACACTCCTCAATGAAACACTTTCATAGTGTTATTCCTCAGAGAAAGATGAGTCACTGTTAAAATGCTTTCATGTTTCTTTCATTTAATCCCTTATAGATCTAAAACATGATTATTGTCAAAATGTGAAAAATATTGCAAAAATGAAGAAAATAAATTTCCTATACTTCTACATCTCAGAGATAAATACTGCTAACACGTTGATTTATTTTCTTTCCATCTTTTGCTGTGAGTTTTTATGTGGTTGTGTTAAAGTATAGAACATATTGTATATGCTGAATTTTTTGAGTTTATTTTTTCTGACTTAGAAATTATATGTGTTCATTATAGAAAAATTAGAAAGCTGACAAAACCCATACTCAAAATTTTGCAAGTATACAGCTGTTAATAATACTTCAGGTGTATTTTCTTATTGCCCTTTTCTATGCTTTTAAGGAAACATAGTTGACATCATCCTGTGTACACTGGGTTTTAAGCATTAACAAGGGGCGTTTACAGATTCTATATGAGAAATTTTATAAAGAACTATTCAGTAATAGCTAATATCGGCCCCTGAGTAGATTTATTGGGTTTTCTTAATTAAAAATCTCCAATCACTGCTGTCTTCAGCATGAATTTTAAGGAGGCCAAAAGTTATTACTTGATTAATTTGCAACAGAATTGGGAATGCCTATGCATCTCTAGTTTTATGAAAAAGGAAACAAAATGCTTAGTACTCCTTCTCATTCAGTGTCCCAATACGCAAGAGCATTTAGCCATGGTTGGCAGGGGTAGGCAAAAAATAAAAAGTTTTTATTTCAGGTGTCATCAATCGTGGCTGGGGGTAATTATAAAAATGCCATGATTTCTGTTACTATTCGAGTGAAACTTGAGGGAAGTACTCTAGGGTAACCCACCCCCTGAGCTGCAGAATGGGCTGATAAACATGAACCTTCACAATTCTAAGTTTGGCATGAATGTGGAAGAATGCATAACCCGGACAAATCTTTCATACCACTGTCATTTGTCTGTAAAGGATGAGATAAGTAGATGAGTCAGACACATGTGGTCTGGGTTACTTTGTAGAGAGCATTATAGTCATGCGATATTAACATATGTTGTGCTGTGTTAAGTTATGCTATGTAGACTATATGTGAGATTTAAGCTTCAATTCATCTCTTATCCAACTGAAACTGTTCAAAATGCAAGGGTAATTATCTTTTTGTTTTTTTATAAAGATTTTATTTATTTATTCATGAGAGACAGAGAGAGAGAGAGGCAGAGGGAGAAGCAGGCTCCCCGCTGAGCAAGGAACCCAACGCGGGACTCGATCCCAGGACCCTGGGATCATGACCTGAGCCGAAGGCAGACGCTTAACCGACTGAGCCACCCAGGCGTCCTGCAAGGGTAATTTTCTGAGCAACTGGAAGTCTCTGTCTTCCTCTTGAGCCACTTGCTACATTGAAATGCACAGGCTACAGAGTTACCTGTGACTCAATTGTCTCTTGGTACTTAGAGTTGCAGAGATTAACGACCAAAGGCAACTTCTCTCCAACCTATTCCAGAAGCTTATAAAATTTGTCTTTACTTTTGAAATTCAAAACGTCCATTAGGATGTAGGTATCTCGTTACTGAGTTTTCATGGAACACACTAAAGCACTTTAAATTTGTATCCTCACATTTTAAAGCTCAAACTCAGCAAAGTCCATAAACATAAAAGTTGATTGCTCAAATATGCCTTTGATGATTGCTTCTGTAGTTTCCCTAGCTTCTCTTCCATGTCACTTCTTTTATTTTTTACATTGTCAGTTCTGTATTTTACTGCCTCCCATAGAAAATTTGACTTTGTGGTAATATTGCTAACTTCCATCTAATAATTCCCTGTCCCATTTATCTGCTGTTCATGTCATTGTGCTACCTTTTCTCCTCAGCTGTCTCTCTCCTTCTAGCTTCCTCTTTTTTTCCATAATGTTCATATTTTCTTATGGCCAATAATTGATGCCAGATTTCCACATTTTTCACGTGGCTCCTATTGTAAATGATTTTGAAAGAAGTTTTTGTCCCTGAGTCTTTAGGATAATGTTGTCTGGTATTTCATGTTCACACAACTTCCAGTGATCTGAGATATAGTCAGATCCATTGTTAATTTACAGAAAGGATATAGATTATTTTCTGGCTCTGTCAATGTGGTTGCCAATTGAAGACTTGCTGAAATGTTCTGTTGCCCCACCGGCTGCTCTGAAGTTCCCAGGGCTTCACTTGGTCTGTGGTTTTCAGTGGGGTTCAACCATTGGGAGTCTCCAGCAAGAAACTGGAGGGTGGGAGGAAGGGAGGTTGTGGTATTCATTCCTCTGGCCCCCTTCCTGAGGCTGCTGTTCTCTTGATTCAGTGCCTTGACTAAGGCACCCCTCACACATAACTCTTTTTGTCCATACTCTGGTAATTGCTCACTGCCCCCCTCCCCCTACCTTTTCAGGCCCAGGGATAATGGCAGCCCTCTTGTTTTTAACTCCAATATACTATCAATTTTGGTTTCCTTTACTTTTATAAATAGGCCCTCCTATAATGTGTCAATTACATATCAGTTTTGTGAGTCAGCTTGGCTAGGGTATGGTGCCCAGTTTTTGGTCAAAGGTTAGACTAGATGTTTTTATGAAGGCATTTTGTAAATGTGATTAGTACTTGCAATCAGTTGACTTTTACAGTCGGGTTCTCCTCCATAATATGAGTGGCTCTCATCCAATCAGTTGAAGGTCTTTAAAACAAAAATTGGGATTTCCCCAGAGAAGAAGAAATTCTGTTTCAAAAATGTAACATAGAAATCATGCCTGAGTTCTCAGCTTGTCAGCCTGCCTGATGGATTTCAGATTTCCTAGCCGCCACAATCTTATTTAGCCAATTCCTTAAAATAAATCTCTCTCTCTCGGTAGAGCTACCTATCTATCCCTCCAATTGTTTCTGAAGAACCCTGACTGATACACATCCTCAAATGATCATACTTTGAACGTGGATACCTGATTCCTGCAGGAGAGCTGACTGCAATAAAGTCCTCGAGAGCTACAGCTTGAGAGTGGTCTGAAGTCCCCACACCAGCCCTCAGTCCTTCATTATGTCTTTCAAGAACTTTTTTTGTGCAAGTCTATATGAGTTCTTACTCCTGCATCAGACTAGGGAGATATGGCCCTTGCTTCGCAAAGCTTTCAGGTTCCTGGGAAACCTAAAACCTGCAATAAAATAAAATAAATGTGATGGTGGACCCAAAAAGGTGCCGTAGGACATCTTTCCATGTTATGGATGTTAGGGAAACTTCTATGGGGAAACCCGCTCCAGGCTGTGAGGAGGGGTGTGTAGGGTTATCCAGGTGAAGAGGAGGGGTAGTTGGAGGATTTCTGGATGCCAGAGCTGCCTATGTGAAGATTTTAGGTAATAACACAGGTAGTGGATCCATCTCCTATATGTTTATACTAACCTTTCCAATCTCCCAGGCTCTCTGACAGTTTAAAGAGATAGACCATAGAAGAAGCCTTACCCCAAGTTGGTCCTTCTTTCTGGACTGTTTCCACAGCTGTATCCAGAGTACTTTCTTTGGTTTACCTCCTCTCCCTGGATGTTCACCATCAAGCTTCCTTCTTCTTGCTCAGTTTTCTGGGAATTTCAATCTCTAATGAATTTAAGCATAAAGGTTCTACCACACTTTCAAAAATCACATGTAGTACTTCAACTGGCACTTCCTTGCAGATAAGAAACTATGGTCCAACTTTCTGACTGTGTCCCATCCTTACCTTTCTCAGACAGTATGTCAGTTTCCATCACTTTTGTAGTTATGGGAAATTCCCTCAAATTCTGGAAACATTTGCCTATCAGTTCTACTTTTCAGAACCATATGAATCATTATTAATTGATGGATGGATGGATGGATGGATGGATGGATGGGTTGATCTTTAGCCAGAAAGATCAGAAAGTGAAACAAACTGTTAGAGGAAGCTGGGAGAAGTTTCTTCAGGAGCCTTTAGCCAGATGTCATTTTAGAACATGAAGTCTGAACCCATAGTGTTTGATAAAGGGATGACATTCAGTTCCATTTGTATAAGTTAAGGCTGCCTATTCAAGCAGACACTTGGTTGAATCAAAGGGGACCTTTCTTGATGCTCTCAATAATTGCCTCAATTGTCCCTCCAGTGCACATATTTTGCAGAAATAATGTTCAAGGGAGTGGGGAGATGGTAGATCTAATTGTTAAGTCCAGTTTTATAAGCAAGCTGCTTTCATCTCGCTCTTCTTTGGAAATAACGAGGTTTGTAAAATCACTGTAAATATATGTCTGAACATGTAACCCTCCTCACCTCTCTCTCCTCATGATTTCATAAGCAGCTGGTGTTGCTGTGGCAGTTTAACAGAATAAACTTGCTCTTTGGGGGACATCTGCATCCAATATAGACTATCTCTGGCATGTCTGGGTCCCTTCTCTGTGTGTAACATGATGGAAAGCAGGCTCCGAGTTTTGGGTCCTTGCCGCATGGACTTCTCTGTATCATGAAGCGAACAGCCACTTCCTTTCCAAGTTTCGTAAATGCTGAGGGGATTTTCATTTTCTATCAAGAGGATGCGATTTTCTTTCTCCCTGTGATCTCAGAAGTCTTTGCAGCTGGCTCTTTGCACAAAGTGAGGAAAAGGGCTCTAGGTCCTTGATTGTACCATCTGCTCTGCAGCCTCATAATTCCAAAAACATAGTGAGTCCCAGCTTTTCGTTTTGGTTTTGTAAATAAAAACAGTAGACATAAAACAAGCTATAATTAATAGCCAAAGTTGAACAAGATTAGGTGATGCTGTAAAGGGAAAATTCATACCCACATGGCAGGTTTCTTCTCCATTTCCTTTCATTCTTGAATTTCCCATTCAAAGAAATCAATTTATACAATCCTCTTAGAAGGTATAGTTTTATAACTTTTATATGCTTTTTAGAATAAATGCTGATTATTTGAAATGAATCATAAATAGATTAATGTACTTTAACCTGATCTTGTCCTATTTAGAATAAAGGGGTTTGCTTGACAAAGAGAATATTTAACAGTGTCCATGTTCTACAGTAGTGGTCCTTAGTGTGTTCCCCAAGGCAGGAAATCGGCATTCTCTCAAAACTTGTTGGGGATGCAAATTCTCTGGCCCCCTCAAAATCAGAAGATCCTTGGGTGGGACCCGTCAATCTGTTTTTTAAGGAGCCCTTCAGGTGATTCCAGTGCATTCCAAAGTTGGGGAACCTCCGATCCCTACAGGGTGGCTGGTGAAGTGGAATTCCCTTCAGGATGACTGAAAATCAAATTAATGTCTCTACAGGGAAGCCCGGGAAAAAGAAATGGTAGTCGCTGAGAGGTCTGCGCAACCTTGACTGAGTGAAGGCTCTGGGCACGCTTGTTTGTTTAGGTAGCAACAAAGTAACTTGGGAGCTGGTCTATGTTTTCTGTGAGGAATCATTTGAGTGTTCTTCTGATTTACCTGTATTAATTTAACTAATCTTCACAACAATCCCATGTGGTAGGTACTATTAGTCTTACTCTCAAGATGAGGAAATAAGGTTAGCACCTGGTCCGTGTCACCCAGCTTCGTCAGCAGAGGAGGCACACTCCTGCTCAGGAACTCTGGGGTTTAGAGATGGTCACCTCTCCCTGGGTTTGCAGAAATCTGGGAAGGAGCTGGACACCTTTCACAAGAAACCCAGGGGCTCTCTACAGGGAGGCCTGAGGCTGTACCTGCTTCCAGAAGTACAAAACTAAAGAAGCTTCTCAGGAAAACTAGGATCCAACTTAAAATGGAACAGATCTTGTGTTTTCCCATATATAAACATCTTTGTCCCTAGCTTCACACTCAGGTGTCGCATAGACTGATGTAGGCAAGTCCATTTCCCAATGTTATGGCTCACTCTCATGAAATACTTCTCATATTTTACTCGGAATAGAATACTTTTCAGAAATTTCAATTTCCAAGTCCAGAGTTACTGATGGCTAGAAAGTTCTGCATCCCCGTGGAATGAGAATAAAGCTCCTGGGGATCTCCTGGGGATTATTTGAAGTGTGTAGAATAAACTTATTTGTGAATGTTCAGAGATGTCTGCTTACACTAGTTATAGTTTCCTTCTGCTTGATGTTATAGAAACCCGTGGAAGATAGTACACTTTCATTTAGCTAGAATGAATCCAGATGGAATGTTCAAATCTTAAAGTTTCTCCTGGATTAACACCGAAAAGCAACATTACATTATTTGTGGTATCACTGGTAAGAGCATTTTATTGTATTATTTTGTGTATCTATGTTTTGAAGAAAAAAATCAGGAAAAGTTTAATGTGGGAAAAGTGTAGAGTTACGATATAATGAAGATGTACTCTTCACTTCCTTCTGTTGGTTTGTACTCATTATTTTGAAATTTATTTATTTATTTATTGTTTATTTTTAAATTCCAGTATAATTAACATACAGTGTTCTATTAATGTCAGGTATACAACTGTATAGTGATTCAACAATTCTATATATTACTCAGAGTTCACCATGATGGATGCACTCTTAATCCTCATTACCTATTTTACCCATCCCCCTAACCACCTCCCCTCTGCAACCACCAGATTTTTCTCTATATTTAAGAGTCTGGTTTTTTGTTTGTCTCTTTTTTCCCTTGTTTGTTTTGTTTTGTTTTGTTTCTTAAATTCCACATATGAGTGAAGCATGGTATTTGTCTTTCTCTTGGCTGGCTTATTTTGTTTAGCATTATACTCTCTAGATCCAATAATGTTGTTGTAAATGGCAAGATTTCATTCTTCTTTATGGCTGAGTAATATTCCATTTTGTATATACTATAGATGTATATACCATGCCTTCCTTATCAATTCATCTATCACAGGACACTTGGGTTACTTGCATAGTATGGCTATTGTAGGTAAATACCCAGTAGTGTGATTACTGGATGGTAGGGTAGTTCCATTTTTAATTTTTTGAGGAAACTCCATACTGTTTTCCACAGTGGCTGTACCAGTCTGCATTCCTACCAACAGTGCAAGAGGGTTCCTTTTTCTCCACATCCTCGCCAACACTTTTTGTTGCTTGAGTTTTTGATTTTAGCCATTCTGACAGCTATGAGGTGATATCTCATTGTAGTTTCCCTGATGATGAGTGAGGTTGAGCAACTTTTCATGTGTCTGTTGGCCATCTGTATGTCTTCTTTGGAGAAATGTCTGTTTATGTCTTCTGCTCACTTTTTAATAGAATTGCTTGGGTTATTTTTTTTTTTTTTGGTATTGAGTTGGAAAAGTTCTTTATATATTTTGAATACTAACCCTTTATTGGATATGTCATTTGAAAATATCTTCTCCCACTTAGTGGATTCTCTTTTGGTTTTGTTGGTGGTTTCCTTCCCTGTGCAAAATCTTTAAATTTTGGTGTAGTCCCAATAGTTTATTATTGGTTTTGTTTCCCTTAACAAAGGAGACATACCTAGAAAAATGTTTCTTAGACTGATGTCAAAGAGATTACTGCCAATGTTTTCTTCTAGGAATTGTGTGGTTTCGGGTCCCACATGAAGATATTTAATCCATTTTGAGGTTATTTTTATGTATAGTATAAGAAAGTGGTTCAGTTTCATTCTTTTTCATGTAGCTGTCCAGTTTTCCCAATACCATTTGTTGAAGAAAGATTTTCCCATTGTATATTCTTGCCTCCTTTCTCATAGATTAATTGACCATGTAGTTGTAGGTTTATTTCTGGGTTTTCTATTCTGTTCCATTGATCTATATGTATATTTATGTGCAGTATCATATTGTTTTGATTACTACAGCTTTTTAATATGTCTTGTAATCTGGGACTGTAATACCTCCAGGTTTGTTCTTCTTTCTCAAGATTGCTTTGGTTACTCAGGGGCTTATGCCCATTACTTGGATAGTTCCTTTCTTCCTGGTACCTAACTTGGACAGCCCAAGTCACAAACACTCTTCTAGACCTTTCAAGGACAAGTGACTAGATCCCATAAGCCTGGGCTCCCCTCTGTATCCAACAACCACTGAGAGGAGGGGGTGTTTACCCTTTCCTCCACAAGCCAGTCAGTTTTTGCTAATCTCTTCCACATATGGCTGTGGTCTATTCTGCTCACTTGCTCATCACGGCTGGGGCCTCTCAAGTGCCTGGTGTTGCTGGTTGAGCACAATCCCTTGGTGTGCCTGGCAGGTCACTTCTGTACTCATTGATGAACGTGGCCAGAGCCATCAGCCATGGTTAGAACCTCTATCAGGGTTACCCAGATGTCTTGATGTGCTCTTTCTCCTGGGCTTCCTGTTACCGCCATGAGCTGCTTTCTTCCATGTTTTGTTTTTGTTTTTGTTGTAGGCAGAACTGAGCATGTGGAACAGAAAAGGAATTGGGGGGTACTTTTTCAGGGCTGAGAACGCTGAGATGCTTGGTGCCCAGGCTTCCTATTCTCCAGGACTCCTAGTGACATTACTGTGCCTATTCAGGAGCCAGCTTCTTTGGGTACAGAAGTGATATGTTACTAACACAGAAAGGAGGACCAAATTTAAAATAAGTTGGTAGTGTTACAAACTAAATCCCAAAAGATTAAGTTAATTTTGAAGTTTTCAAAACTGCACCAAGCCTAGCTAATTGCTTACTCAGTAGGTGAAGAATACATACATTTAAACAACAAAGCCCATTCCTGAGCCATAAACATGTTAAAATTAAACTTAAGGATACTTTTTTTTAAAGACTATCATCTTGATATGCAGAGATATAGAATACAGATTGCTTTAGAATAAGAAAGAAAATTGAAAGAATTCACACAAGATTTTCTAGTATAGTTCTTTTCCTTTATAGAAGACCATCTTGGAAGCCAAAAGTACTGTATTTTTAGGATCTTTTCAGAGAATAGGCTACACTGAGCCAAGTTTGTACCTTATAGATAATGTATTCATCAGGAACTTAATTGCAGTAAGAAAGTAAATCGGTAGTTGAATGAAAGCTTACCACTTTTGAAACCATAGTCAATGTTCTTGAGTTCAGCATAGTATCTGAAGGTGGTTTCAGCGATATTACAAGAAGCCAGAAATCTATGCAAATAAAACAGAAATGAGCAGGACTTCTTGGAGACAGCCATGGAGAGCTTGGTGGAGCAGAACATGAAAACAGATATAAGATCTTTCTGGATTTGCATCCTGAAGACTTTGCTGGAAGTGTAAACAAGTTACTTATCCTTTTATAGGGCTTCAAGGCTGACAAAGTACTTAACATCTATCATCTCTCATTCTACAGCCAAGAGAAGGAGTCTGGGTCAGATTCCCACATAGGAGGGATGGGGTCATTAAGGAAACAAGGATTAAGTGACCTGCCCATGGTCATATGGATAAGAAGGCATAGAGCTGATACTTTTGATGCAAGGCTATCAGTGACTCCATGACTCCATGCCATCTCAGGAGAGAGCAGTAAGCACCATACTTTGGCTGTAGCTTCTTTGTTCCCACAAAATGATGAAGGAAGCAGTTACAGGAAGCAGCCAGTCATGGTATAGAGGATAAATGATGATGACTATGATGGCATTGTCATAGCCACCATTCATCCTTCCTGATCCCTCCAGCCGAAAAAATAGTAGCTGGTGAACTATACTTATCAGCCCTGCTATCATAACAAACACTGATGAAGGGACACACCATCCATCAGTGCCTCAGACGTATCTATGTCTGGCACCTGGATACTTGAGTCAGCAGTTAAACATCCTACTTTCTTCACTGAAAGGCTTGCATCTTTGCATGGATGGGTTCAACTGATATCTTGAGGAAAAACATCACCATGTACATTTAAACAGAGCTCAGAAGAGAACAGATATAGGCCCTCATTTATCAGAGTTGGTCATTGGCATAACAGCATGGAAATATTTGCAATAGCTCTGCCTGCAGCACGTTCTGAAGATGATAATAGAAGCTGAGCGTCACTAGCAACACCATCTTTGGATGCATAAATATTTATATCCCCTTGATGAAAAGGAAATACTACTGTAGTTAAAAAAAAAAAAGGGAAGAGGGGAAGAAAAGGAAATATGTGTGTGTCTTTAGCTTATCTACAGGGGACAACTTTTTCCTGGTTGTGAATTTCCAGCCATTGCCTCCCCTCATGCCCTCTCCAACAGTCCCAACTTCACTAGATTGTAAGATCAAATTAGATGCTGGAAATGTTATTCAGGCATGATTTCAGCAGACCTGTACCACTGCAAAAATCCTCTGGGCCCAGTGTGCTCCTCTGGCTGTCTTTGGGAAAGCAAGAAGAACGTGTCAACGGGATGTAACATGAATATGAACTGTGGTGCCTGCGTTCCAGGGCCTCTTCCCAGACTACAGGAGAAGGTCTTATGCCCTCTACCACTCTGCAATTTAGCACATGTAGGGATTGAAAACAATTTCAAAAGATGAACAGAAGATGACAATTAGTGGGTTTGAGCCATAATGAATACGACCAACTGTGGTACTTCAGAACTGAATGGAGAAGCCCAAACTTTGGGTCTTATAAGAAATATCTTCTCTTTGATACCCCCTGCCCCTATCAGCATTACCTTACTCCAGTAAGGTTCAAAGGAGTGAACTGTCGATCAGGCTGCCCATGCTTTAGATACTTCCAGAAATTTACTTGGGATATAGCCAATATCTTTAACAGGATTGGTTTTCGTCATTATATTCCCTATGCTCAGGCTGGTTTCATAGCTTCAAACCAAATTCTGGTTTGACCCCACTTACGAAAATATTGAAGGCTTTAGTTTTTATTCCTTTGTAGGAGGATATAATAGTATATTAGTTAACAGGACTGTCATAACAAAGTACCACAGATTGGTGGTTTACACAACAGAAATTTATTTTCTCACAGTTATGGAGATTAGAAGTCCAAGATCATGGTGACCACAGGGTTGTTTCTTCTGAAGCCTTCCTCCTTGGCCAGTAGATGTCTGTCTTTTCCCTGTATCTTCACATAGTCTTCCCTCTGTATTTGTCTATGTTCAAATTTCCTCTTCTTATAAGGACACCAGTCATATTTGATTAGGGTCCAACCTAATGAACTCATTTTCACTTAATTACCTCTGTAAAGCCCCTATCACCAAATACGGTCACATTCTGAGTTACTGGGGGCCGGTACTTCAACATAGGAAGTTTGTGATGAAGAGACACAATTCGAGACATAAAACATAGTATCTGAGTTGACTCAAAGGAGGGACAAATCTGAAGCATCTCCTGCTGGCTCCATGATTTTCAAAAAAGAACGCATATAAAAGCATCATTCTCAAGAGACTGGAGGGATCAGCTAAGAGTCCTTCATTTTCAACAGTACCCCTGGAACTGAGTGACAGTACTTGTGTATATGGACCTAAGCTTTGGAGCTTGAGTTAAAAATCATTTGCTCTTGGCTGAAGCTGTCATAATTTACTATTTATTTGGAATATAAATCTTGCCTACTGCAAAAAGGATTAGAGGTGATATATAACTTTAAACACCATGAAAAAAGAGAAGAGTAATCATATGAAATATAGAGAAAGAATAGATGTTACCAGTTAACTAGAAAGAGCTGAAGAGTATAGTTTAGCCTTAATTATTTTCTGGATTTCCTGAAAACAAAGGAAGACAGAGAAATATACTGAGTATGTCAACTTCATGGACTGTTAAAAGAAAGCAGGCAAGCTTGCCTGCAGAATAAATTTTTTTTTCCTGGAACTAAACCCAAGGAGAAATTTATTGCGTGAGACATTTTGCAGAGACCTGAGTGAATTAAGAGTGTCAGATATTGAATAAGGGATAGTGGATCGTAGAATAGACAACGTCTTCAAACAGGTTTAATGAAAGTAATTATTTATAATAAAAACTGTCTTGTAGCTAACTTTGGGTTATAGGGGAACATTTGGCATAATTCACAACTTTGGGGAAATGAAATCCTTAGGAAAATCCTTTCTCCCTGGGATATTTGGAGTGACTACTCGTGGGAGAAAGGAATCTCAAGATACTGAGTAAGCTTCCACATTGCATCAAGGCCTGGTACTGAGTTTCGGGACATGCAGTGAATATCTAGACGTGATCTGGGTGCAGAAGCTGCAAAACTGGAAGACTTTTCAAAAGAAAATGCAAAAATTTCTTTTCATTTTATTTATTTTCTCCTCTTACTCTTCCTCCTCCTTCAACTCCTCTTCTTCCTTCCCTTTCTGCTTTTCTCCTCTTGGCTCCTGGAGAGAGGGATTAGAAGAGGTGGTCCATAGCATGACTGAGTAACTAAGAGCTGAGTGGCTCTCAAGAATGGGATGCTACGGATTTGATGTAACCAGCCTCCAGGATAGTCCCCCAGGGATCCCTGCCTTCTGGAATTCGTGGCTTTTGTGGTTCCCTCCCCCATTGCATCAGGGTCAGTCTGTGTGACCAACAGGATGCACCCGAAGTGATGGCATGTCATTTCAAGACAGGGTCATTAAAAACATGTGGCTTCCTGCTTAGCTATCTCTCACCCTCTTTCTTGGATCACTCACTCCGGGGGGAACCAGTTGCCCTGTCATGAGCAGCCCCATGGAGCAGCCCATCTGGCAGGGCTTCCTGCCCGTATCCGCTGATGAGGTTGCAAGTGGATTCTCCAGCCTGTCAAACTTTCAGATGACTACAGCCAGCACCGGTATCTTAACTGAGAGACCCTGAGCCAGAACCATCCAGCTGAACTACTCCCAGGTTCTATGCGATAGAAAACTTGTGACACAGTGGTGATACGGTGATACGGTTCTGTGACCCACAGAAACTGTGAGATAGTAAATGTTTGTTGCATTGGGTTGCCAAGTTTGGGGGTAATATGTAATGTGTAATAGGAAGCTAATAACAGCATTCAACTGCAAATTGTTTGCATTGTTACAGTGCATACCTTCTCTTTCCTGCCGAAATGGCATCTCCCCAGAGAAGCTTTCCCTAACCATTCTATCTAAAATAGCACTCCCACCCCTGGGGCATGCACCCTACCTTTAAACTACTTTAGTTTTGTCTCACTCAGATTGTTGCAATGGTTTGCTAGGTAGCCTCCCTGCTTGTATCCTGGTGTCACTGATTCAACACAAAGCCAGAGGGCCCCTTTTAAAATATGACAAATCATATTATTCCTTCTGCTTAAAATTCCCCAGGTTCATTGGGAATAAAAGCCAAAATCCTTGCAATGGCACCAGCCTCACACAAGCTGTCCCCTTTACTTCTGAGACCCCATCTTCCACCACCCTGCCCCACTCTTTCTGCTCCAGCCACGCTGTCCTCCTTGCAGTTCCTGGAACAAGGCATCAGGGTTTTTGCTCCTGCCTCAGGGCCTTTGCATTTGTTATTCCATCTGCCTGAAACACTCTTCCTGCAGATATCCACACTGCCTCTTCCCTAACCTCCTTCAAGTCTTTTCTCCAATGTCACCTTTTCAGTGAAGACTTTTTTTTTTTTTTTTTTTTGAGAGGGACGGAGGGAAGGGAGTGGAGAGAGAGAGGAGAGGGGAGGGCGAGAGGGAGAGGGAGAGAGACAATCTTAAGCAGGCTCCATGCCCAGCACAGAGCCTGATGCAGGGCTCGATCTCACAACCTTGAGATTATGGCATGCGCCGAAATCAAGAATCAGATGTTTAACCGACCGAGCCACCCAGAAGCCCCTTCAGTGAAGATTTTTCTAATCATTCTTTTAAAAATTGAAACCTCTTTATACTGCACACTCCCTGTCCTCCTTCCCTGATTTATTCTGTACCACACAGAACTTCTCATCCTCATCCATATCCACCTTCTCAACCATACACACACAGACACACACACGTATGTATGTGCACACACATATAATTCATTTTATTTTGTTATTTGTCTGCCTCTAATAGACACGTGATTTTCAGAATTTAATCTGAGGATCCTATTAAAACGCTGAGGCTGAATTTTTAACATCCCAAATGTTGCTGATGCTGCTGGCCCATGAAGCATATACTGAGAAACAAGTTTCTAGAACCGTACTGTCCAGTACAGCACTCACTAGCCACACTGGTTTCTTCAAGCTGAAATTTACTAAAACACAAAATCTAAATATTCATTTACTACCCACTTCAAAATTAAAAAAATTAAATGAAATTTACTAAAATTAAATAAAATTTAATATTTAGTAGACACACTTCAGATGCTCACTAACCACATATGACTAGTGGCTACCCTCCCTACAAGACAGCACTGATGCAGAACATTTCATTACTACTGCAAGCTCAGATAGGTAGCCCTGCCCTAGAACTATTCTGTACAATATGGTAACCGCTAGCCACATGGGACCATTTAAATGTAAATTAATCAAAATTAAATAAAAATTTAAGATCAGTTCTTTATTCGTACTAGCACATTTCAAATACTCAATAGCCACATGTGGTAGTGGCTGTTCTGATGGACAGCACAGACAGAGAACATTTCTATCACCGCCAAAAGTTCTATTGGACAGGATGGCTTTAGAATCCAAGCTCCCTGAGGGCATGGGATTTTGTCTGTCTAGTTCACTGGTCCATCCCCAGTGCCTAACACACGAGGATCCCTAAGTGGGCCTTCAAGAAATATTTGTAGATTTGAATCAAAGTGCCATTTTGGTTTTCCCTCGATAGATGATGGACGTCTGGAGGGCAGGACTTGTGATTGCCTTTTGTTATGTCTCCGACAGCTATGGATGGAAGACCATCAATCAACATTCACTGATTGAATGTTCAGAACACTCTAAACTTTCCAGCTCCTGAGGGATCCTTGTGTAGTGGAATCACATGCATGTAGGACACAGGGCACAGGTAGAGACTCTCGCTTGTGACTCTAGTCTTTCTGTGCGGTCAGACATGGAGAGGGCCCAGAGGTTGTTGACTTTTATTCTTTTGGAGAAGAATTGCTCAAGTCAGCTGTGGAAATTATTCCTCCTGGTGTCACTGAGCTCGTGCAAACTCTGATCTGAACAAATTATACCCAGTGGCCTCCCTCTTCCTGTGCATTACTCCACACTCCCAGATGTGGCAACTGAAAAAAAAAAAGAAAGAAAAAAAAAAGGCACTGCTTTCTGGAATAGTAACAACATAAGGCCTACATCACCAAGTGTTTCTTTGACATCTTTAGACTATTTCACGTCTTGAGCCCTTTAACTGTGCCTTTCCATATTCAGATCTACTGCTCCATCCGAAAGAAAACACTAAGAGGCAGCACATACAAAACTTTAGCTGTGTTCTTTGGAAATTGTTTCCCTAGAATGCTGGCTACTTCTGATTATCAATGGTATTCATCTAGCCATATTTTTCCAGAAAAAAAAAATCTGGCTAGGGAATTTTAAAATCAGTACAAAAGATACATTTCACTACTACCACATTGGAAAAAATATTGTGTTTGGCAAAGAGGAGACATTTGGATGCCACCAATAAATACCCCCCTGTTCAGTCTCAGTAACCAGAACTGAGAAAGAAAATCAGGCCGCAAAGTCCTGTCCGCATCCTAAGTCAGATGGCTTCTTTATCCCCCTTGGCTTTCTCCGACAGCATTTCAATTTTATTGGCTGAATCAAATATCTTGTTTGTCCTCATTCCAGCATCAGCAGAATATCTCGATTCTTTTATTTTTTTTTAGTTGGACAGACTGGCAAGATGTAGAGTGATTTTGATAAAAATGGAGGGTATATGGAACACTCAATATTTTTGACAGATGCGACTCCATTGCTGTTCTGTTCTGGGCCTTGAAGCTAACGTGTCTCATAAAGCTTAAATAAAATACTAAGCAAGTGAGAGCTTTAGGAACTCCAGAAAGTTTTATGGGATGGTGTCGATGCTGGATGCTCCTTGACCACATTTATGCATGTATAGGTGTCTAGCTACCTCTCTATCAGAATTTTATATGAAAATCAGTGCACCCTATAAAATATGAACAATGATAATATGTCCAAAAACCTTGGCCCTTTAACCACGGTTGTTGTCATATCCTCTAATACTTCAAAATCCTTCCAAACATTAACAGTAAATCAGTGCCAGAGGCAGGAAGGAAAATCGGAACTGTTCAACCCAAATCTAGTAATGAATTAACTTGATCAGACCTGAGCATGTTATAACAAGTTAAAGGAAACCTTTCTCTTCGTATCTGTAAAAGCACGGGGGCAGAGTGGGTCAATGTTTCTGTGTTTGCTCTTTTGGAGTCTGTAGGGTGGGGGCTTTCTATTAGTATAAGACCATCTTGAAGGTCTGCTACCACGGACGTCTATGTCAAGAGAAATGTTGATGGAGACATTAAGACTTTATTTTAGAAAGCCTCTTGGAGACATCCCAAATGCTGGACCAAGGTAAATTCAGGGACATTTGGGAACGGTTAATACAGACTGGAGTGGTGGGGAGAGGTTTGAAAAACACTGGGAAAATGGTCTGCAAGTGGTTCTCCTCTTTATTCGGATTCTGCTAAGTCAGAAGGATGGTGGCTAAAAGTAGTTTCTGGAGGATTAGGTGTTCAGATGTTCATAAATCCTACTCAAGGGAGCTGCTTGACACTAACTTGAAGAAGACTTGAGTTATTCATATGCTAATGATATTTTGGACTACAGTCAATGATATCTGGAGCTTTTCTACCACAGGATCCATGGTTATTGCATCTATTACTACCCAAACAAAAAGGAAGCAGTTTATTTTTAAGCGTCTGACTCTTGATTTCAGCTCAGGTCATGATTTTGGGGTCGTGAGGTTGAGCCCGGTGTGGGACTCCATGCCTAGCGCGGAGTCTACTTGAGATTCTCCCTCTTCCTCTCCCCTCCCCCATCCCCCACTCTCTCTAAATAAATAAATAGAATCTTAAAAAAATTCAGCTATTCATATTTCTAGTCCCTTACTGGACATACAGAAAGAATATCTCTGATCATTAAAAATAAGACAAAATACCTACAAACCCCTCGTTCCTATGATACTCAATCAGAAACAAAATGTTGTAAAGAACCTTGACACATTTCTCTTAAGTGCTTTTTGAAATTATCGAACCACATCTGTTGGAGGTCTTATCTGTAGTTTTGTAACAGTTTTCGGAAACTTGCTGATAGTCACTCATCATTTACATGAAGGTCCCTGGATTCTAAAAGAAACAAAACTTACCATTGTAAATGCTGCACCAGCAGGACCATCCAGGCAAAAGAGGAAATAACTATGAGTGATGAGTGAGCATCCACAAACAGACCATGAAGTTTTTGGTTGGGCCAGGAAACCCTCCAAATTTGTTAAACTTATTGTGTATAGTTATGGAGTAATTAAGTCTTAGCCTACAGTTTGGGATTCACCTGTCAGGAGTGGAGTGGACCTCTGCAGTCCTCCAGAGGGAGGCTCTTCATTTTTCCAGGATCATCTCCAAAAATGTTCGTGTCCCTGACAAATTACCTTTCGCCTTCCAACAGTGACATTTTCTGTTGGACACGGCTATCCACACTTAGTAATGTTGCCAAGATGGTCTTTGAAATCACCATAGACCCCCACAGGGACACATCTCCTTCTGAAAATGATGTACAACACAAGAGTGGCCAAACCCAAGTTGTGTGTACAAATAAAAAAAACCCAAAACAACAAAAAACAAAAACAAGATAAAAAACTGCAGAACTCAAACATGAATTTATGTTTCATCAGTTGCCACAGAAAACTTAACACGCAGAATTATACCAAGGAGAGAAGTACATGAAATTTATCCTACTCGACGTCAAGGAATAGTAAGCTCTAAAAAAGTTTTAAAATTTGCATTTGTTATCACCCTAAGAATTACCAAAGGTTTCTTCTTTTCAGCCAAAGGAGACTTTGGGCCGAATTCCCCCAGGGTCGTTCTTGGATTTCAGCTAGTCCCAGGGTTTAACATCGGGCTCCCGAGCCCTGGGGAGGAACTTTGCTTTGGAGCTGCTGATAACTGTACTTTATATCGTTCAGAAAATTGGGTACGAAAGGTCACTTTTCTCCCTGGCCAGAACAAGCTATTGGCTGTGAGAAATTAGGCATTGGAGCCACAAGGCCAATGAATGGAGCGTGAAGGAAGTTAAAAAAAACAGGGGCGCCTGGGTGGCTCAGTTGTTAAGCGTCTGCCTTCAGCTCAGGTCATGATCCCAGCGTCCTGGGATCAAGCCCCACATCAGGCTCCCTGCTCCGCGGGAAGCCTGCTTCTTCCTCTCCCGCTCCCCCTGCTTGTGTTCCCTCTCTCGCTGTGTCTCTCTCTGTCAAATAAATAAAATCTTAAAAAAAAAAAACAACAGTAACACTCAGCACCTGAGCATGTGTGGCTTTGCTTTTTGTCAACGCAGGAGTCCTTGCCTTACCTGATCACCTTCAAGACTATTTTGCCCCATGCATTTGGGATTAAGCACACGTTTTAAAAGGAACGGAGGCTAAGGCTCTCCCATGGCAGTGTTTACATGCCCCATCGCTTTCCTGTGTGCACTATTTTTAAAAGAAACATTACACACAGGAGCCCCAAGGCGATGGTACCCGTAAAACTACGCCAGCATGGAAATCTGGAGGAGACTCTGGTTTTCATTAAGTGAGCAAGAGGTCATGCATTATTTGTTTTTTTTTTTCCCTCTCTTTCTTTTTTCTTTAAATCTACAGCCCTTTGGGCTCCAACCTTCCAGTGCGTCCATAGCCATTATTCTTTGGATATTTTAAAATGATGAACATAGAGCCAACTGGAGTCTCCCCGTCCAATGAGCTAATGAGCCTTTGCAGCGTAGACGCCATTCACACAGATCAACTCTCTCCTAAATCACGGATTGCCCTGTGTGGCTGTAACAAGAACAAGAGAAATGGTGTGAATTCTCCCTCTCCGGCTCTTCTCCTAAGACAAGGATCTGTTCGGCAAAATGATCTCTTCAGTGGCTTTACTAAGTCACCAGGAAGCACGAAAACCCAGCTTTTGCCACATTTCTCCATGATTCCAGGGGGTGGGATTGCAAAATGAAGAGTTGTTCAGTTGAAATCCAGTACATTTGTGTAGTTATCCTGTAAGTATGAGAAGTGTAAAATTAGACACAGGTGATTATATCTACTTTGGTCTCCATCTCCAAAGGAAAGGCTTCGAGATAAAACAAAGAAGGCATTTATCAGTTGTGACAGTTTGTCCCTTTATCTACTTTCTCATAAATGAAAAAGACCGTGACAAGTTTATTTAAATTCTAAGTGTAAACACCCACGAAGAATTCACTCATGATGTGAAACCTGGAATTTCTTTAAAAATTTTTATTTTTAGGGGGTGGTTGTGTTCACTGGTGGTAGAAGATCAGAGACAAAGGAAGTGCCAATGATTGGTTCCTCTGCGTGGTTAGAAATCTTCTCCCTGGATCTTTCCGCATGCCTGTCTGGAAATGGGCTTCAGAATCCTTCCCAGACTTTGGAAAACATTTGGGGCTCTGCAAAACCACAAGGATTGCTGTCTCATGGCAGCAAAACAAAAATTAAAAGCCTTCCTACCACCCTCACACTTTCTAATGGCTTTCATCACTTAGTTTATCGTTACTGTGGCAGATAATTTCACATTCCCAAGCCTGGTAATATCTGAGGTTTCAAAGAACCAATCCTCAGTGAATTTACAAGTAAAACCCATTTCTTGGCAATTTTAATGGCTATTTAATCAATCTCACTCGGACCATCCGTTGTTTTTGACATTACCGACACAGACTGGTTTGCCAAAGGGGCATGGTAAATTGAGAAGCCGCAATTATTCCAACCATTCTCATCATAAACATGTAACAATTAGACTTGTTCCACAGAGCAGCCATGTTGGCTGAAGCATCCAAGGATAACTGAGGGAGGGCACTCCTGTCCTCTCTCTGTGCTAGATTCTGCAGAAATCATGACTGCAGGCTCGCAGGCCTATCAGGAATGCTGTTTGGGAGGCCATTCAAGCTGCTTTGAGGTTCCTCAGAATTTGTCCAAGAAATTATGTTTCAGTGTTGTTTTTGCAGAATGTTCCCACTCTTGATATGGTATGTGTGCGTGTGTGTGTGAAAGAGTGTGTAAATGTACCCAGGAACTAATCTGTGGGATGACATTAGAGCAGAACAGAACTTGCTATTTCCATATGACGACCGCAAGGCAATGACGAAGTTAACCCATCGTTAGTGTAGTTAATGTTATGATAATGTTAGCCTATGGTAAAGAGAAATGACTTCGTTCACCGTATCAAATACTGTCTTCCTGCCTGGGCTCTATGTATGCTGTTTGCATGTTCAAGTGCACCATGGCTTGTGATGTTCCCTCTGAAAGGAGTCCCTAAGTTTTATTCCTCTTTCCAGACGGTGATGAAAATTACTTCTTGGACAAACTCGATCAGGGAAAGACTCTCAGTGTCCCCACAGTGTCTGGTACATGTTAGGTTCTTAATAAATGCTTGTTGGACGAATAAATGAAAGGATCTTGCCTCTTTGCTTTTTATATCCCCCTCTCCATCCTATAATTCATTCCATGATATTATAGTTATTGGATCTGACGTTCCATTTAGGGTAAGGATATTCTCTCTTATCCCCCCAGATCCTATCACAGTACCTGCTCAATAAATCTTTGTGAAAGGGGTTGCTGGGGATTGTCTGCTCCCTCAGAAGAAAATGACTGGCATGCCCTAGGCATCCTTTGTTCGTGAAGAATGACTGTAATTTCCAGTCTCCATCATATGTTGATCATCATGGGCCGGGATAGAGTTCAGACATACTGATCTCATCAGTGTCAAATTCAGTAGCTCAGTGACTGGAAAGAGAAACATTCTGCAATATAGAAATGACTAGACTTGGAAATATTTAGGTCAAGGGAATTTTTTTTAAATGATCTTCAAGGCCATGCCGGACACCGGGATGACGCTGGTTGTTACCACCTGAGCAACAATTTAGAACTTACATGTAGCCTTCCTGGATAGCCCAGGAGACCGGCATCCTTGTTGTAAGTATTTCCAGCAGACACCTCTGCCGGAGATGCCACAGTGGTCCTGGTGACAGGCGGGGGCTGGGCAGCCTCCAGCTCCCCAGTGGAGATGTTCTTTCATCCCATGTGGTTTTAGCAGATCTGGTGACTTGAAGGGGGAAAAAAAATGCTCTACAAAAATGGATCTGTGTGGTTTTAGGAGATAGTGGTGCACTCAGAGAAAAAGGGAGGAATAGTCACATCTGAAGTACATCCCTGGATGGGGTGTCCCCAATCTTAGTGTCTGGGAGAGTATTCCTTCCCCCAGGTGAACAGCTCTGCCTACCTGGCGGTCATCTTCATGAAACCGCCTGAGTTGCTCTTTGGGCAACTGGAGCCGTGTTTGGGGGAGTCTCGGTGACGGCATCAGCCTCCGTTGCAGACCGATGACGACAGGCGTGCCCCTTCACCCTGCACCTCCCCTTCCTGCCACATTGAGGACCACAGCTGGTGAACGGATCAAAAAGAAGAAACCATTTGACCAATAGCATGCAAGAGGGAAACCGACTTCATCTGACAGATTCTCTGTGTGAACATTTTCACTGCAGTGTTCACCAAGTCTCTGATGATGCTCTCTCCCTCCCCTGCTGTTGATTCAGCATTTCTTCAAATTAACGTCTTTCTTAACGAATCACGATTGCCAGCTATTGAACAAATGCACTACTCTTGGGGACTTCTTTGTGAAAACTGGGACGTGGGAAGCAATTTTATTGTATTACTTTGCCTCTTAAAAAGGCCCAATCTGTTTCGTTTCATGTTGAATGCTCTTGGGTAGCAAATTTTTTGAAAACTTTTTCAAATTCTGAACAAATGTCAATTTAAGAAGTCATGAACCTCAAGGACAAATGCTTTTATTTCCTGCTAGCTTATTCTGGGATCTTGACCAGGATTACGTGGGGCTACCTCCAGTGAATGTTCCCACGCAGCACACTGTCCTATTGGTTAATGTGACAGTCATTAAGCAGCTGACATAGGATACGAAGAAGGTTGAGGACAAATACATTTAAAATCAGTATCTCTTAAAACCTTTTTACTTGCTAAAGCAGAATTGTGCCATTCATCTCTTGGTGCTTGCTTTCTGCCATATTGATTTCTCAGATCTAAAGGTTGGGGTGAGTAGAGCTTTGGCATTTCTTTTTTTCCAACGGAATGATAATTTTTCCATTTAGATCAGGTTGCCATATTGTCCTTCTAGGTTTTAATGCTCTAAGACCTTTTAAAAAATTGCTAACAACCAATGGCATAATTTTGACGATTACTCCAGCATTTGGACCTGTGACAGGGGACGTATTCAGGTCCATGGTTACTTATTCATAGTTCTGAAACCTGGAGAGCTCTGAAGAAATAGAAGCTTTTTTTCATTATGTTTAGCACAAACTAATTTGGTGACAAACCTGACCTGAATGGATGCAAGGCTATTTCGTCTGTAATAATCTTATATAGTATGACTGTTCACAGCGACGGCTGCAGAAATCTAACGTGTTTGACTAAGGGTGTCGCCCTTAGGGGTATTACAAAATACACCACAGCTCACTTCCTCAAATATAAAAAATTATGAATTCCAAAATACATCTGGCTCCAAGAGTTTCGGGCTAAGGAATCGAAGACCTGACCTAAACTGTGAAGGTAATGATTTTTCACTCACCTGCTAATTTCCAGCCAAAGTCACTGAGCCAAGGGAAACGACAAAATCGTGGATGCAACTTTAAAGGTACAAGAGCCGCACTGACCCGACTTGCTGACTTGCTCTCCACTTCAGCAGAAGATAAGTTTCTTCCTCGCCCTTGAGTGTCCCCATCTGAACACCATGCTCCTCTGGCCAGCGTTATTAAATGAGACTTAACCCGATTACCAACATATTGCTTTATTTCTTGGTGGTAGTAAATTAAGGCTTTCTAGAGTCATACAGCACGCAGTGATTGATCATTAGAAATAAAACAAACAAACAAACAATGAGCATTCAATTTCGCAGAGGCAGGAAGGAAGCAATGTTTTAAAACAGATAAATTTCCTAGTGAGGCCTTTTGCTTGGTCTCTAAAAATCTGCTGAGCTGTTTCCCCAGTGACCTCCGCCATAGATTCATATCCCAAGAGGGGTGGGCAGAGTGGCCGAAGAGAAGACTGGGGCAAAGGGAGAGACTGGGAGAAGACAGCACGTGCTGGGCAATGAGTGTGAAAGTCAGCTTTGCCTCATGTGTGGAAAACAGGTTAGACGGTGTTGTCGGGTGGTGGCGATAAAGGTATTGTAATGGGACACCCCTTCTCTGGTTCAGGGCGCCATTTTGGATCTCTCTTCTCATTCCGGGAGTATGAAAATTAACCACTTGGAAGACCCTGGTGCCAAGGGTTAGGGACAATCCTTGTGACTCTCAACTCCTGAGATGTTAGACACGGTCAGAAACCACAGAGCATGGGAATGTTACCTTCAGCCTCTTTCATGGCTCTAAACACTGGGACTATCACGAGACACTCTCCCCTGCCAAGCAATTCACTTTCCCCATGGCACATAGTTATGACTGCCCACTAAGTTGTTGACGATGTTGACTGGGGAGGAGGTCATAGGTCATATGGTGCAGGAAAGAAACCTCCTGGGCAGACGCCACCTCACTCTATCTCCTCTTTCCCGACATAAGACAAAGAAACGCAGGGAGCCTACAGTGGGAGTGCAGTTGTCGAGTTGTGTGTGAGCTTGATCTGCAACCAATTCCACCTACTTGGCTTGGAGATACAGAGATTCTGGGTTTGGATGGTGGACCCTTTGAGAAAGCAGTGGGTGACTGTTTGAAGAGCGATGGAGAGGTGTGGCCAGAGAAAAATGTGGGAAAAGTCATGTGTTTATTAACAAAAGGCAAATCAATTTCATGAAAATGAGCAGTGGACTTTCTTCTGGCATCCCGATTTCATGCAAGTGAGGCTAGCAAATGGATTCCCATCCAAACAGGGCCATTTAAAATGCATACTTGGCAAGGATTTTAATGTTCTATTCCAAGGGCCTGGTTAGCAGGCCCGCGCGCTTCAGTGTGATCGATGTGCTCCTTCTTCCATTTGCCTGACATTTTTGAGTGAATGGTCTTTAAACACCTGAAAGTCTGCTGTGTGCTCTTTGACAGAGAACATGCAGATAGCCATGGGAGAAGGCACACGAGGTGGCAATCTGCGCCGTTAATCACTTAGGGCTTAAGCCCAACAGGCTTCACGCGATGGAGTCTGGATGCACAGAGAAATAAATAGATGAGAAAAGTGGAAATGTGATCTGAATGACAAAGAACCAACACGTCTGCCCCTGCCAGCTGCAGGGCAGATGTAGATGTGTCTGCTACATATCACATGTGCACTAAGAAAGGATAGGAGACCCTTCGAAGACATGAGCTCTCTTGGGCCTCCCTTGTTAATGAAAACTTGTGAGGGTCTTTCTTCCTATTTGAAAACACTCAGCAAGATCCACTTGACTGGGGCTGTGGGCTGTGCTCTGAGTGGGAAATCCACTGCCTCCATAAGATGGTGTGGGGTCGGGTGGTGCAGGAAGCGCCTGTCACGGGAACCATCCACCTAGTGGGGCGGGAGTAGGTGCCTGAGGGACTCACCCACCGAAAGAAACAGGGTTGGGTGACATTCAGATCGGAGCTGAAGGACATGTGGGACATTCATGCTGGCACTTCCCAATCTCCTGAAAGCACCCACAGAACCAATACTCTTGGGAGAGGTAGATGCCTCATATGCTGTAGGCCAAGGCACTGCTCCTGACAATCTCTGTCCTCTCAATTCTAAAATGGGTACGAAGCGATCATCGAGCTGAATGGCCTCTGATTCAGTGCGGGAAGCCGAAGCCCAGAGATGTCAAGTGACTTGCCCAAGGTCACACAGCTATGTCTGTGGCAGAGCTGGGGGGAGGGGGCGGGAGGGGAGAATGCAGCTCTCCTCCTGCACAGTGCTGCTTGCCCGAAGTGATTCTTTAGAAAAGGGTTGGAAGCGCTTTGTATATACCACGTGCTAGGACATTTATTTAACAAGAACTTGCTTGGGCGCGGGACTGCTGAGTGCGGCTTAGGCCACTCAAGCGGTTTAAAGAGGAGGAGGTCTGGAGAGCATCATTATCCTGGATGTGTGGTTGCTGTTGGCCAGGGAGGGGCTGGGGGGGCGGGGAGCGGTGGGGACAGGGTGTGTGCGTGCAGAAGCCTGGGATGCCGCCGGGAGCACAGAGACAGAGAAAGAGGCGTTCTTAAACACACTGCCATCGGCTTTCTGAGGTACCTCTTTGGGGAGAAGAGAAACTGCCTACAGATGACCTGACCCAAAAAACCAGTTTACCGGCACAGCAACTTGCACCCCTCCCCCGCCCTCCCCCCGCTCTCCCCCCGCTCCCCCTTCCTTTCCTTGACCCCTGTTGCCCACGAGCACTAAGGAAAAAGAAAAGCCAGATCCCTAAGAGCCTCCCAGGAAGCAAGGGCTGCTACGGGTGAGCGGTGCCGGCGCTTACAGACGCTGCTTTCCGGAATCGCGCCACCGTGTCCGCGTGCGGCCGCGCAGCGCGGCGGCCCGAGCGGCCCGTTCAGAAGAAGGCGGGGTTGGTGTGCTCGATGACGCAGCGCTTGCAGTGGCGCTTCACGAACCGCAGGGCCTCCACGGACACCTCGCAGTCCTGCACGTTGAGCATCTGGAGGTCGAAGCAGTTGGCCGCCACGATCTGCAGGCCCTGGCCCGTGATGCTCTCGCAGGACTTGAGGCTGAGCCGCTTGAGGTTGAAGCAGTTCAGCGCCAGGCACTCGAGGCCCGTGTCGGAGACGAGCGGGCACTTGCCGATGTCCAGGGACTTGAGTTTGGTGCAGTTCTTGGCGAGGTACTCCACGCCGTGGTCCGTGATGCCCTCGCAGCCCCTCGCGTTGAGGTAGCGCAGCTTGCTGCAGTACTTGGCCACGTAGCGGATGCCCACGTCGGTGACGCGGCCGCAGTGGGCGATGCTGAGGTACCGCAGGCGCGCCTCCAGCTTGGCGATCTCCCGCAGGCCGAAGTCGCTGACGAAGCGGCAGTCGCTGACGCTCAGCTCCTTGATGGAGGTGCAGTAGATCATCAGGTAGCGCAGGCCCTCGTCGGTGAGGCGCACGCAGCGCCGCAGGTACAAGTGTGTCAGCTGCGTGCAGTGCGCCGCGATCGTGTGCAGCCCTTCGTCCTCCAGCACGAAGCAGTCCGTCATGTCCAGGTAGCGGATGGAAATCTGTTTGCCATGCAAGGGGGACAGTTTAATGGAGGCCTCCCGGGTCAAGCTGATGCAGGTCACTTTGGAGCACCCTACACAGAGAGACAGAACACACGCTCAGAGAACCTTCGAGAACCGGGGGTGGGGTGGGGGGTGGTATGTGCCTCACCCGGGGATGCCGTTGAGGATTCCTTCTCGAACACCCCCCCCCCCAGCGCGGCCCCCGATGTTACCCTGCCCTTTTCGACCCCTACGGAGAACAAGAGCAAGAATGGGTTCTCCCTGCTCATCTGATCGTTTAACGATTACGGTCATCTGGGTTTAAGAGGCTCCCTAGGCTTTTGAATCAGAAACACCGCAGCTCCAATTCCACATCCATCACTGGTTGCCTGACATGGGGCAAATCAATCCTTCTGAGTCCTTCATTTGTCTTAAAACGGGGATGATCATGTTCCCCACAGGTCGCTGTGAAGAATAAAGGAGACAATGCTTGTAAATATCTTGCCCTGGCCCAGAAAGTTCTGGAAGCTTGGTAAGGGCTGATTCTCTCCCTGCAACGGTCCTGTAGCTCTGTGGTCAAAGAGGTAAGATCATGCTGGAGAAGGCTTGGCCATGCCCTTGGTTTGGCAGAAAGAGCATGTGGGAGTCACACCTGGTTCAGGTCTACTTCTTAGGGCCTCAGGCAGGAGGCTTAACTTTTCTGTCTCAAGGCTCTTGTCTATGCAGTGAGCATGAGCAGCTGGGGTGCCTGTACTGTTGGGGTATCATGAGCATGCAATGAAATAATGGGTACAGAGGTACTTGGAAAACTCCAGGGGAAAGATACGTAATTATTAATCTAACCGCTGGCCACCTGGAGACTCAATTCAATTCTTTTTGGTCAGGGAAGCACAACTGTGTCACCTGGATGACTGCTCCAGCCCCTCAACCAGTCTCCCTGTCGTGCCCTTACTCCCAACTGTCTGTTCTCAGGCCGGAGAGATTCTGGAAAACAGAACTCCAATCGTGTCACTTTGCTCAAAGTCTTTGGATGCCACCCCCTAAAGTCTAAGGGTCCCCTGAGGACCTGTAGCCCTGCTCTCTTTGACTTCATCGCTTACCCCACTCCTCTGACCCCGCTGGCCTCCTGGCTGGTTCCCAGACAGCTGAGCTGCCCTCCTGCCTCAGTGTCTGTGCACGGGACAGGGCTTCCCCGGGTAGCCCCGTGGGCCATCCCTGCTTTTTGAGGTCTCTGAGCACACGTCAGCTTATTGGACAATTCTTCCCAATCACCCTGTATGAACCAGTGTCCCCTGCTTGACTCCCATTTCTTTTCAGCACTCTTTATCACTTTGTGGCATGATACATTTATTTGTTCACTTAAGTATTTGCTGTCCTCACTCTGGAAGGTAAGCTCCTGAGGAAAGGGACTCTGGGCTGTTCACTGCTCATCCCCGGTTCATAGCTGGTGCTCACTAAACACCTGTTGAATGAACAAACTAGTGAATTATAGTGAAGAGTCTTCTGTAGGAAGATCAGATAGGATAATTCATTTCATTTATTTTTAAACAACAAACATTTATTTCTCACAGTTTAGAGGCTGAGAAGTTCAAGATCAAGGTTGCCAGCCAATTCATTTCCTGGTTTCTGGTGAGAACCCTCTTGCAGACAGCTGCCTCCTTACTGTATTCCCACATGGTAGAGAGAAGGAGAGCAAGTTCTCTGGTCTCTGTTATAAAGGCACTAATCCCACCATAGGGGCTCCACCCTCATGACCTCACCTAAACCTACTGACTTCCCAAAGGCCGCACCTCCTAATAGCATCACAGTGATGGCTAGGGTTCCAATATAGGGACTCTGGGGAGACACAAACA
Source organism: Halichoerus grypus (assembly GCF_964656455.1). Classification (NCBI taxonomy): domain Eukaryota; kingdom Metazoa; phylum Chordata; class Mammalia; order Carnivora; family Phocidae; genus Halichoerus; species Halichoerus grypus. Next base: position 12,689,866 of record NC_135713.1, on the reverse strand, counting down.
TTCAGTCCGTAACACTATCCTCCTCTTCCCACACATTAACCAGACCTTTCCCCTCAGGCCAGTGCTCTCATACCAAAAATGTCTCCAGCAGATGGCAATTAGGCAGAAAGCATGCCCAGCACACGGGAGGCCCACCCCAGTCACATGGGGGGTGTGTGGAGGGAGGAGTTTTCTCTCTTTATGTAAGTACCTGCAAAATATATATGATTTCACCTTCTGTCCCGTAAAGCCTATATAAGCCTCTAGGAAATATTTGTGGACCTTGATCTAGAGCTAATTTTGCCCCACTCAGGATAATTTAAATTCCAACATTTAAATGTCCTCAGGACTTTGGCCATGGCCGATGTGAATTTATACTATAAAACAACTGTCTGTTTTATACTTAATTATAATGCTTTTATTTGTATTGAATTATGAAGTTTACAGAATGCTTTTATAAACATTTCCTTACCTGATTTTTAATCCATTTTACTGATAAGGAAATGAATGCTCAGGAAGATTTTGTTGTTGTTGAGATCTAGAACCCATTTAATACTCTATCCTTTTTCAGATGATTGGAAGATATCTTTAGCTATCTCTCTAAACACTGTTTCTAGCTACTCTTCCCCTATGAATGTGTGTATACATGATACATTATATACATTACATATTATATATAATTATATATAAAATACTCATTCAATGTATATTTCAGTTCATCTGATATTACATAATATATGTACAGTATATTTTTAGTATATAAATATAAATAATATGTCATTATATATATATATATATATATATATATATATATATATATATATTTCATTCCACTACATAAACTGTATCTGTATTTAATTGTGCTAATGGGGACGGTCCTCCCACCTCCTGGCAGGCTGCCCAGGAAACTCTTATAAAATTCAGGTCCTGGGAATAATGAGGTTCAAAAGCCAAGTGCTACCAGGTCAAAGAATTTCAGGAAAGAGTAAAGCATACAATCCAATGCTGGAGAACAAAGATGGTGACTCATCAGAGGCTGTCCACTCTGCTCTATCCAGTAGCCATCATGGTTTTGCAGAAGGTGGTTGGTAACCCTCACCTTCAGCTTTGAAATATTCCTTTGTTTTGAATTTCCTTTTTTTTTTTAGAGTGACTGTAATCCTGCTTATACCGAATTTATATGTCCACAGTAGTGGTGGCCTATCTGGGATGCCTGTGAAGGCATTTTGTTTTTCAAGCTCAGATGACAACCTTTGTCCCTAAACTCTTAGTTTCGGTTTCTTATTATTTTTTTTTTTTTAATATCTACTAAAATCTGATGCACTCCAGGAAGGATATTATATTTGATTCAGGGAAACATGTGCCTTGTTTTTGAAACCGAGTCCCCAATTTAATGAAATACTGGTTAAGCTCAGTTTTGGTAAAGATGCTCTTTTGATCTGCTTGTATTATTTTAGATCAATAATTTTAATTTAAGCCTCAGCCTTAATTCTTACAGATTTGTTAAGTTTGGACTGAAAAGAAAATAAATTGGTCCATGGCCCAGTAGGTAGTATCTGTGGTTAGTTCATGCATTCATACATTACAGAGATGCAGAGCACCTTAGAAATCATCCCATTAAACCTTCATTTTTTAAAGATGAGGCATCTCAGACTCAGTGAGATTATGAGACTCATACAGCCAGACAAGGGAAGGTTTTCTGATGCAAGCCTTCAATTATAGGAGAGGAGGTAAGAAATGACGAGGATATAGCATGCAATTGATGAATTGCACAAGAGATTTAGTGTAGATGTGTCAGCATGAAGTGAACATTTAGATACTGAGGAATCAGGAGTCTTGGAAGTGGTGAGTATCTATGAGAGGATTCTTGAGAGAAGCAATTTGGTTACCTAACATGGAGATTAGGCAGTAAGGTGATAGCATGAGCAAATATGAGACCCAAGAAAGCATGGTGGCAGAGGGGTTGTGAGGAGTGGCCATAAGGTGGAATGCAAAGTATCTGAAAGCATTTAATGGGAACTGAGATAGGAATGGTCCATTGGGATCAGATTATGGGGCCTGCCCTAATACTCAGGGTAAGGAGTATGGATACTCCTCAATAGGAAATGAACAATCTAGGTTGAACATATCTGTGGGGTTTCTTCCACTTAATTGCAGATTTGGTTCTGCTTTCACAAAAATGTTCTTCGTTACCATCCCCTCTCATTATTGGAGAACTCCAAGTGTCTGGTTGTAAGAGGACCCTTGGAGGCAATTTCATTTGCGATAATTACAATATATTATACTTTGAAAACTGGCCTGCTTTACTGTGTTTCATTGATGTTTCAAGACATTATTAATTGTGATAGTTAACTTTATATGTCAACTTGAGTCAATGATGAGGTGCCAAGACATTTGGCTAAACATTTCTGGGGGTACCTGTGAGCCTGTTTCTGGGCAAGATTAACATCTGAATCAGTGGACCCAGTAAAGCAGACTGCCCTCCCCAATGGGGATAGGCATCATTCAATCAGATGAGAGCCTGACTACACCAAAAGATGGAGGAATGGAGAATTTGTTTTCTGCTTGACTGTTTGAACTGATGCATTGGTCTTCTCCTGCCTTTGAATGAGACTTACACCATCAGCAGCCTTGGTTCTCAGGCCTTTGGACTTGGACTGAACTGTACTGTCAGGTTTCCCGGGTTTCTAGCTTGCAGATGGCAGATCAATCTCTTTACACATACACACACACACACAGCAGATCAGTCTCTTTACGTGCACGCTCGCGTGTGCACACACACACACACTGTTCTGTTTCTTTGAAGAATGTGGACTAAATATTAATAAAAGGTAACACGTGATAATGACAAAAGCCTACAGCTAGTTATAGTAAGTTTCAATGACTTGAAAAGACAGCTTTCAAGGTGAGTGTAGCAGGGACAAGAGAGTCTCACATCCTCTGGGGTAATTAAGCTCTAGACCAGCAATGAATCCTCCAAAGTCGAGGTTCCTGCCAGTGAGAAGGCCAGCTCGAAAACCAAGGAGAACAAGGCAGAGGTGAAATCACCTCTGGCAGCCCTCTGGCTTCTCCCAGTATCAACCTAAGGTTTCCAGATTCCCACAGAACTGGAGTGCACCATTTGGAAAACCCCGTCCCCTTCCCCCCCATAGCTGGAATCCTGTGCTCTTCACTTGGTGAGTTAGAGATTCCCTTGTGTACATAGTGTCTACACAGGTCCCAGCGGGTCACTGAGAGGCGTGTGAGAAAACCACAAATATATTCGGCTCTGCAGATTAGGGGGATATAGCGGAAGGGCATCAGGCTTACAGAATGGTTAGTCAAAAGGGCCTAGCCCCATCCACTCACTCAGGCTAGAAGCCCAGGAATTTCCATTCCCAAAGTAGTTTCTACATTTCTGAATTTCAAAAGGACTCCAACAGAAAAGGGCACAGTACTTGCAGCGCGTCCCGAGGGTGTTCAGGGAGCTCCTTCAACAAAGATGGGGACTCCAAGAACAAGTCATTCTCTAACCTGATTTTTGAAAAGACAAAGAAATGAGGTGTCTAAAAAATAGGCCCACGATGCTCAGAATCTTAGAATGTTAAAGAAGCCAATTCCTTGCCTTTTTTTTTTTTAAACTGAAGAGGAAACACATCTCGAGAAAAATGTGAACTGTCGCAAATCACAAAGTTTTGAAACCACTCTCTACCACATCACAATGCTTTCTGTTTCCAGAATTCCTTGGAAGAAGAATGTAAGAAAACCTCTTTGTTTCCTGCCTCTTTAGGCCCGCAGCTGCTCATGACTAACTGAAACTACGGTTACTATGGTTTTGTCCCGAAGCCAGCGGAAGGGGGTGGAGAAACGAATTGCTTTCCAGCGAGGGAAAGAATCTGCGAAAAATAATTGACTGTCATCTGAAATATTTTCAGATGTCGGCTTTTGAAAGAGAGAGCAAGCTCAGAGAGCAGACTTTGACTTCAGATTTTGTTGGAGGGTATCATTTACCTCAGATGCTTGTAAATCCCAAATTCTGTTTATTCGCCTGTCACAGTGGTTTTTACTTCTTGACCCCTCCCCGACCATCCCTGAGGTTGTGGCTCATGCTGTTCGTTTAACTCCCTGATGCATCTTACAGATTTCAGCCTCTCCAATGTTGGTCTTTTGACTGGGCGGTGGATGAGATAAAGAAAGGCTGTTAGTCCGGCTGGATCCACGTCTGGCGCCAAAGTATGAGTCTGGGTTTTAATTCTTCCTGCCTGAGAGAGGTTTTCAAGCAAAGCAACCATGCTGGGATTTCCCTCAATTTTAAAAAGATCTAAAGGCTCCACTTGATGGGCCTTATCCTTGCACTAGGTAATTGAGAATTTTGCTTAAAAAAAAAAAAAAAAAATCCAAAATCAACCCAAGGGTGAGGACAGTGGGGGTGAAATATAAGGAGACACTTGACCATGATGGATTTTCCCCAGGGTCTGCAAAATGGCAAGCAATCGTGAGCACGGCCCGAAGCACAGAATCAGCGTAGACACAGCTTTTGGGCTCCATGAAATAATAACTAATGGACATAAAGGGCGGCGTCTAAACTACCTATCTTTGGGTTAGATATTTGGTTCCCATTCTCTATGGTTGCTCTGAAATTCAGTGATGGCTATGGGGAGGAAGGACAGGTTTAAAAGTCACATTACCTTAACAGCCAGACAAAAAGGTGACTTGAGTGCCTTTAAGGAGTGGGCCTTGTGTGATGAAAGGGATACCTCTGGCCTCTGGGGTCGTGGTTACACAGAGACAGTCTCTCTGGAAGAGTCAGCGTCCTTACCACCCACCCGCCATCTCTAATGGCTATCAGGGAGGGGACCTTGCGTGTGGGGGGGCAATGTCCTCTACTGCTTTGGGAGGGTGACCCGGAAGGCCCCGCGGATGGGGGGGTGGTGGGGGGGGTCAGCCGCCCTTTACCTGACACGTCCAGGTGCTCCAGGTTGGGGCAGAGGGACACCACGTCGAAGACCGCCTCGTTGGAGATATTGTAACAGCCCGAGACCTCCAGTCGCCTCAGTTCGGGGCAGCACTGGGCAATGGTGTAAAGCCCTCGGTCCGTGAGCCGCCTGCAGCCGCTGACAGTTACGGTTTCCAGCATGAGACACACGTTGGGCGTGTCCTGACAGAGTCTGCGGGTCAGCACCTTGAGGGCGCGGTCCACGTTGATGGTCTCGCCCGTCAGGCGGATAGTCCTCCAGAGCCGCGGGTCCCAGGCCAGGTTGTACCAGCGGCGGCACACGCGGGCGCAGCGGCACAGCTGGTTGGTGGGCAGGAAGGAGAAGATCTGCACCATGGACTGGTCCGGGAGGCGCTCGATGCTGGCCTGCTCCTTCTGCGGTCTGGAGGCCAGCCGGATGAGCGGGTGGGTGAGGCGGGTCGGGGGCGGGGAGTGGACCATGGCCACCGTCTCCCCGGTGATGGACGATGAGGAGGTGGACGAGCCCCTTCCATTCTGAAATCCGGGCAGGTTCGGGGGACATATCAGGGCTGGGCTGGGCGTGCTCAGTGTGCGCATGCTCAGGTCGGAGTCTGGCAAAGGACAGAGAGCAAAGGGTTAAAAGGATGGCCCACAGCGGAGCCCGGGGAAGGAGGCAGAACGGTGACACCCAGTCCACCGATATGCCTCCTGGGCAGACCCCGTGCTGAATCCATCACCTGAAGCAGAAGCACATGCAAATTTCGCCCATTCCAGGAATTGTCCTCTATCTGCACGAGGGGCGGGCAACCCCCTCTGTGAAGGGCCTGATCTGGAATGTTTGAGGCCCTGCAGGCCACATGGGCCCTGTCTCCCGTTGCCATTAATCCACCCTGCCATTGTAGTGCAAAAGCTGGCATAAACAATACGTAAACGAACAGGGGTGGCTGTTGCCATAAAACTCCTTTTATGAAAACAGACCAGCTGGATTTGACCTGCGGGCCACAGCTGGCTGACTTCTGATCTCCATTAATGGTGATCATCTAAGGGGCACAACTTCAAAGTTTCATTATCTCTATTCTGGGGAAAATCTCACATATTGTGAACACAAACTCTTTTCCTCTTCTAATTACATTTTGAGTAGGCAGGTAATTACCTTCCATTGACCAACGAAGGAATGAGTTTTGGAAGAGGAAGACTGGCAGATGGACATAGTGTTTGCTGTCTTTGCCCTGGCCTGCCCCCTAGCGTCCAGTCCCCCATCTTTTGATAACCGTACCCCAAACTCCGACTGCAGTCTGGGGTCTGGGGAGCCACCCCACTTCCGCCATTAGACTGGGCACTTCAGGTGGTGTTTCCAGGCCTTGAATATCTGTGGCAATATATATTTTTCCTCCTTCTTAACAAGTCTGCCCTTTGCATTTCAGTGACGTGACTCCCATTCTATTCCTTGAAACCAGAAAGACCACTTAATGAGGATACAAGTGGTTTTTAAATTTATGACGGATTAAGAATTCTTTAGGATACCACTTTAAGAAGTCTGCTCATTTCATACCCCCACCTTGATATCTATATGAAATAATTTATTTTCTATATAAAGATATTTATTGTGTACTTTACATACATAGATGGATAGATTTATTTAAGATGACATTTATTCTCTCTCTCTAAATATGTTTATATTTTTCACACACACACACACAGAGAAAGAGAGAGAGAGGGAGAAGAGAATTTATCTCCAAAACGTAAGTTTCTTTATCTGTGAAAAAAGAAATAAGTGAGCTGGACTAGATGATTTCTAAGTCATTTCCAGCTTTAATTACAGCTCTAAAGACTTAAACAAAAATTCTTTCCTTGTGTGCTTTTCCACATTTCATACTTTGGGAATTTTCAAACACTCATTTTTTTTTTTTCCAAAAAACTTCCAGTAATAACATACAACACAAGAACTTCTGACACTGGGGTCTCCACTGAGTGTCTATTTGTAGTTTTCCTACTGGTATACTTGTTCTACTGTTATAATGTTTTCTTTCAATTTACTTCTTTATAACCTAACACTGAAAATGTCCTACACATGTCCATGACTTTGCTCATGGATCATCTTTGAATTACTGTTTCCCCCCACCCCGTTCCCCCCCTCCCCTCACCTTGTCTGCCTCTTGAAATAAAAACACTAAGTGCAAACGCCACCTCCTCTAAGAACATTTTCTTAATGTCTTTGAGATATAATCAATCACTTCCCTATTGAAATCCCCATCCTTTGTTATTAGGCAGTTGTGAATTTATCTTTCCCTAATGTGCTTGACTGTATTATTTTTCTCAATTTTGCATCTCTCCCTATATCCACGTATCTTTGTCAGGTGACTCCGTGGTTCCTCCAAGGGACAGTAGATTTGTTCCATCTAATGATGTTGGGCTTGGCTACGTGACTTGCTTTGGCCAGTGAATATTAGGACATGTGATGTGCCCAATGAGAAGAACATGCTTGGCTAGTCCACTGATCTTAGGGTGCTGAGAGGCCCATGGAGAATATAGAACTGCCTGAAACCTGCAGCTTCGAGCCAAGCTCAGCCAAGCCCAGCGGGGGTCACCCGATGCCCAGGTGAGCCACAGATGTGTGAGCTAGAACACTGAGCTTGGTGTGATTTGTTACACAGCATTACTGTGGCAACAGATGACGAATATACCTTCATTACATTAAAAACTCCTTTGAGACAAGGATTAAATCATTTTCTTATTTGTATCCTGGCAATACTTGGCACAGTTTATGGTGCATAGTCGGTGCATATGAAGTTCTTGAATTGAGAAGAAATACTTAAAATGTTTAAAAAACAATCATTTCTAGCTTGGCATGTACTTCTCCATCCCAAGTGGTATACATACTGTGTTTTAAATCATTCATAAGAAATGTGTACATCTCTCTTTTGTAAATATATAGTAAATCTTTAAGGAAAACACTACATGCAAATCAGGGATTTCAAAACTGCCATCCAAGCTACCGTGGTACTAACCTTCATCATGATGTGAACTCTGAGAACTGCCTCCAAACTTAGCATTTTTCTTAGGCAGGTGAACAGCTAATTTAGGGCCAGGAGGGGAGGGCAATCTTAGACTTTCAGCTCTGACATTTTCCTGGCTGTGAGGGCTCTGAAATCTCTCTCCTGCCTGCCTATGTTCTGTTCATCTTGAAAGAGAAGACACTTCACAGTGCTCTGTGGAAACCTGCACATCTTGAGTTATGCCCCTGTGGGATGAGCATGCTTGTGGCAGGGAATCGAGGATTCCTAAACTTGCATCTATAACCGATTCACTTTTCTTCACTCTTTCATGCTCCCTCCACTGACAGAGAGAATGGGAATGCATCCAGATTGACCAGAACTGCTGTGCTGTTTGCAACACATTCCGTTTTTTCCTTTGCCAATAATCATACCCGAGTGGTAACGGAATTCACACTCAGAAAGAGATGGCAGCCTCACACATCTGTGAGGAACATTCTGTCCTGGAGAGGATTCAGGAGCAAGTAATAGCTCTCTTTCCTGCCTTTTTCTAGAGCTTAGCAGCAGAGTTCTCAGGACTAATTCATGATTGCCAGGCACTGCTCTCCCACGCAAGGAGACAAGCAGGGGAGCCTGGGGATTTCCACCAGGAAAGCTGGATGTCTCTTTTGCCAGAATGTACACTAGGGTTCTCTGGATCCTTCCTAGTTATTCAGGTCAGGAACCCTCAGAGACTTTTTGAAAGGGTATGATTTGTCATAATTGAATAAATAGCACCTGATGATTAAATTGGTAATAAAGGGCAATGAGTAATGCAATGGTCTAAATGTTTGTATCCCTCTCAAGTTCATGTGGAAATCCTAACCCCGAAGGTGATAGTATGAGGAGGTGGGGCCTTTGGGAGGTGATTAGGTCATGAGAGTAGAGCCCTCATAATTGGGATTACTGCCCTTATATAAAGACACTCCAGAGAGCTGTTGGATGCATTAGTATTTACAACTGTTTTATCTTCTTGTTAGATTGTCTCCTTTATTATAATAGTGTCCTTCTTTGTCTCTTGTTACAATCTTTGTTTTAAAGTCTATTTTGTCCGATATAAGTATTGCTTCTTTTCACATCCATTTGCATGATAAATGTTTCCCTATCCCCTCACTTTCAATCTGCATGTGTCTTTAGGTGTGAAATGAGTCTCTTGCAGGCAGCATACAGATGGGTCTTGTTTTTTTTTTTTAATCCATTCGGACACCCTGTGTCTTTTGTTTGGAGTGTTTAGTCCATTTACATTCAAAGTAATTATTGATATATATGTATTTATTGCCATTTGGTACTTGTTTGTGGTTTCTGTAGTTCTGCTCTGATTCTTTCTTCTCTTGCTGTCTTTCATGGCTTGCTGGCTTTCTTTAGTGATCTACTTGGATTCCATTCTCTTTATTTTTTGCATATCTATTACTGGTTTTTGATTTATGATTACCATCAGGTTTGTATATAACATCTTCTGCATATAGCAGTCTATATTAAGTTGATGGTCACCTAAGTTTGAACCCATTCTTTACTCCTTCTCCCCGCCCCCATTTTAGGTATATGGTGTCATATTTTACATCCTTTTATTCTGTGAATTTCTTGGCTGATTTTTACAGATATACTTATTTTTACTGCTTTTGTGAGTTTCCCACTTTTCTTACTCTTACTTACGGTCTTTCCTTTTCACTCAAAGAGTCTCCTTTAGCCTTTTTTTGTAGGGCTGGTTTAATGGTCATGAACTCCTTTAGCTTTTGTTTCTCTGAGAAACTATCTCTCCTATTTGGAATGATAGCCTTGCTGGTTACAGTATTCTTGGCTGCAGATATTTTCCTGTTAGCACTTCGAATATATCAGGCAACTCCTTTCTGGCCTGCAAAGTTTCTGCTGAAAAATCTGCTCATAGCCTTATGGGGTTTTCCTTGTTTGTAACTGTCTTCTTTTTTCTTGCTGCTTTTAAAATTCTCCCTGTATTACTACTTTTTGCCATTTTAATTATATGTGTCTTGGGATGGACCTCCTTGGATTGATTTTGTTAGGGGATTTCTGTGTCTCCTGGATCTGGATATCTGTTTCCTTCCCCATATTAGAGAAGTTTTCAGCTATTATTTCTTCAAATAAATTTTCTGCCCCCTTGTCTCTCTTCTTCTTCTGGGATCCTTATAATGTGAATGTTATTATGGAGTCACTAAGTTCCCTAAATCTATTCTCATTTTGTGTACTTTTTCTTCTCTCACCTGCTCAGCTTGATTACTTTCCATTATTCTGTCTTCTAGGTCACTAATTCATTTGTCTTCTTCTGCTCTGCTATTTATTCCCTCGAGTATATTTTAAATTTCATTATTGTGTTCTTCATCTCTGATTGGTTCTTTTTTGTCTCTTTATTAAAGATCTCACTGATCTCCTCCACTCTTTTCTCAAGTATCTTTATGATCATTACTTTAAATTCTCTATCAAGCACGTTACTTATCACTGTTTCGCTTAGGTCTCTTGCTGTGGTTTCATCCTGTTCTTTTATTTGGGACATTCTCTTCTGTCTCCTGATTTTGTTTAACTCTCTATGTCTGTTTTTGTGTGTTAGAAAAGTCAGCTATATCTCCTGCTGTTGAAAGTAGTGGTCTTATGAAGAAGAGGTCCTGGAGTGCCCTGCCATGCAGTGTCCTCTGTGCACCAGTGTGTTGTGTGCGCTTGGCTGTTGTATCCTGGTTGCTTTTTCCTTAGGTCCAGTAGTCCACGGAGGCTCTCTTTTCCTGTTGTGGGCAGGCTTTGGTCCCTGGCTGGGGGTAGGGGGTGGGGTGGGGTTGGTGGAGGAGCGCAGTCTTACAAAGGTGCATGCCAGTCTGCTTGGGAAATGAGACCCTCGGCCACTGGGACTCAGGCTTGGCAAATCATGCCAGTCCGGAGACACAGTGTTGGCAGGGTTTGTGCCGGTCTTCTGGGTAAAGGGGCCCACATCTCTGGTACTGAGGCAAGCAAGACTGGAAAGGGTGGATCTAAGGAAGCACTGTGGGGCGGGGCTTGGTGTAAACACGTTAGGTCGTGAATGTCAGTGCCACTGGTTCCCACAGGTGGCTGTGTGTTTATGCTGGGGGGCAGAGGAAGGAAATGGCACCTGCCAGCTCCTTTGTTCCTGGAGAACTCCCTCAGTGATCCCTGCCCCTCCGAGATATGCTCCAAAATGAGTAAACTACTCTCCTTCCTGTATGTCCCAGGCTCTGGGCAAACCGCTGCTTCTACCCTGTATCTCTGTGGGCTGTTTGTCATGCTATCTCTTTGAAGGTGGGGACTCAGCTTCCTCTCACCCTCCAGGCTCTCCCAGAACTGAACCTGCTGATGTTTAAAATTCCAGGCATTGAGTCCTTCTGGTTGTAAGAACTCATGAAATTCAAAATTCGGCTCCTCTTGCTTTCAAAGCTGATGTTATGGGGATTTGTCTTCCCCGTGTGATAGTCTGTTTCTTTCCCTTCTCTGCACCTGTGACTCCCTCCCCCCAACAGATGGCCATGGTCCCTTTTGCTCCCCTCAGCATCTCTGACTGCATCTCTGCCCTTCCTACCTTCTTCAGTGTGTCCTCTTCTCTAACTTCAGTTGTGGAGTCTGTTCTGCCAGTCATCAGGTCATTTTCTGGGTTATTTACACTGATGTGAATGTTATCTAGTTGTATCTGTAGGACAAGGTGAGCTTAGGGTCCTCATACGCTGCCATCTTCCCAACCTCCTCCAAGACAGGTAGCTTTTTAAATTTACCAAGACTACTGTTTTCCCTGGAGACATTCTTTGGACAAACTTTTTTCAAAAATAAATACATAAGTTGATAATGAAATCTGTTAAAGGAGGACTCAATGAATTACTTTGTGGTAGGATGGAAGGCTGAATGGAGGGATAGGCAGACAGACAAAGCTATAAGAGGAAAAATTATAAAATCTGCAAAAAGAACATGTCTGGTTAATTACAGATAAAAGAATCAGAGAAGAGGCTGTCCATTATGAATATGTAAGACTAAGAAAGATAGAGATGAACACATGTAAGTGTCATGAAAGCAAAATGGGAGAATTTAAAGACATGAGCATGTATTTTTGCAATGAGATGTGTGTTTTGTAGCCTGTTGTCTCGTAATGACATTGGGAAGGTGGATATAACCAAAAGATTGAAATAAAATGAAAAACACACAGCACTGATGTCTACGGGAAGATATACAGAATGGACTGCAAGGAATACACAGGGACAGACGCTGGGTACTAAAATTCAGTAGGTTGGGCTGCTACACATTCTAGGATTACAGATTTATAGGCAGAAAAGAAAGTGACGATTCATTCTTTCATTGGCTCATTTAACACACATTATTACTGCTGCTTGAGTGCCCAGTGGAGTCTAGGAAGAGAGGAGTTTTTGCATTTGACTAGATTATAAAGCAAATGTTCCTAGCCCACCTCCTTTCTATACCACAGTCCCATTAAAATACTTCTACAGCAAAGAATCTGACCTCTCTATTTTCTTGTATCCTTTAGGGAGAGAGAAAAATGACTTTTTTGAGAGTGTGCTCAAATCACACAAAATCCAGGATGGTAAGGGATAGAAAAGTTTGTCTAAGTCTGGAACAAAAGTCAGTTTTCAGAAGCCCAAGGTAAAAACAATGACACAGAATCTCCCAGTGGTGGGAAAACATTTGAGTGTTGTACAAAAACAATGAATTGTGGAACACCACATCAAAAACTAATGATGTATTGTATGGTGACTAACATAACAAAATAAAATTAAAAACAAACAAACAAACAAAAATAATATTTTTGGTAAGCTTTTGGATTTTCTCAAAATGCTGTAATCTTTATTTGCTACAATGGAGATCCTAAGGCAAATAAATAATTACACTTTTTTATACTGATATTTTCATCTATTTATTAAATGAAGAGATGGTGGATGCCTTAAAATTTAAGCACTTGTGGCTCCATTAATAATTTAAAACATTTCCAAGTATGTAATTTATGTGAGAACAATAAGTTTAATGTCTTTAGGTTACTTTAAATATGTAAAGAATACCAAAAAGTATATTGTCTTATTCTGGGGGGGAACAAAAACCCAATAAACTTGTTTTTTCATGGTTTCAAAAGTCCTGGAAATTTTACATCTTTAATAATTATAGTACATTATCAAAAATATTCAAGGCATCTCAGACACCCATGCTTATGAGACACATTTTCTTCCAACTAGATAGCTGCCTGTTTTGCACAAGTTTTTATTTTCGAACCACTGCTGTTTACACTCTAGGAAGTCATATTTACATTATACTGGCCTTTCAAAGTCAAAATTTACAAAGCTACTCTGAATTTTCCCTCTCTGATTACCAAAACTTTTCTGCAAGATGCTTTCCATTATAAATTGTCTTTCTACTCAAGAACTCTTGCCATAAAAAGCAAGGTTTCTTTTCTTAGCTTAAACTCAAGCTTAAAAAAATAGATCTATAAAACCTTGCCAGTGAAAAAAAAATACAATCTGAGGGATCTTTCTTCTTCTTGTTTTATTTCAAAATATTTTCTTTTAATGTGGTTCACATAATATACACACCCTAGAACTTATTTAAGGTATTGGTTGCATAAAGTGGAAATTTATATAGACAAGGTTGATCTTGCATTTTACCTGGAGAAAGTTACCTCTGGGACCCAAAGATTCTTGCTAAGATTGTGCTAAGATTGTCTTCCAGAAGGTGGCAACCGCCCCCCCCCCCCCCCCAGGATCAGGTTATGGCTAACACTTCTGTCCAAGAACAAAAACCTGCCTTGTTGTCATGTGGACCAGCACAGAGCTATGGTGATTAATCCTCGAAGTCTTGGGGAGGAGGATGAGGCTCCTCTCCTACAGGGCATATGGTTTAGTGAAATGCCCAGCTCTGTATTTAGCTGGAACACCAGTTCCCTGGTGTATTCAGTTTTTGACTCTAAACTGAGCTCAGCATGGATTCTGTTTGACCTTTTTTTTTTTTCCCTTAAAGGGAAGAATCATACTGCTAAGGAAGCTTTTAAGCCACATTGTTCTAAAAACCACAAATATAATCAATGAAATATACAGAATGCCATCTTTGGAATCTATAGTGCAGTTTGATTTTGTCAGCAACATGAGTATCTAAAAAGGATGTCTTATGAAAGTTATGCCATAAGAAATAACAGGTAGCCTCAGAAACTATGGGACAGTCCAGGATTATAATTCATCAGCCTCCTTATGGTTTTATTCTAGGTTGAAATGACAACATCTTAGAGCCTTCCTTTTTTCTTATCTGTAAAATGGCAAAGGGTGACCTTATACTATTTATTCTTTAATGGAAAATAAGATGTTTCATCCCTGAGAGAGTACCACTATTAGACGCTATCCTTTTCAAAAGGCGAGGGGATAGTCTCCTTATGGTAGGGCGTGTATTGAGAATCTCTTTAAACATTTGTTAGTCTTCCTTTTTAATTAAAAGAAAGCAGGTTTCAGATGCAAAATCTTTGACAGGCAGCAGTATTTAATAACATTAATTTAATTATATTTTTATTTTTTTATTCTTCATCATAATTTTTTTAATTTAAAAATTATCATCTATTTGTAACAAGTGATACTGGTCTTTCAAGTATTTGGTTTTTAAACAATAATGTAAATTTACTTTTGAAGATATTAAGTGAATAGTAGTACAGGTGGTAGGGAGACATCAGCAAATGTCATGACAGCATTTGTCAATGTCTTACACTGTTAAGGTCAAAAAGAACACTGAAGACAGGGGCGCCTGGGTGGCTCAGTCGTTAAGCGTCTGCCTTCGGCTCAGGTCATGATCCCAGGGTCCTGGGATCGAGCCCCGCATCGGGCTCCCTGCTCCATGGGAAGCCTGCTTCTCCCTCTCCCACTCCCCCTGCTTGTGTTACCTCTCTCGCTGTGTCTCTCTCTGTCAAATAAATAAATAAATAAATAAATAAATAAATAAATAAAAAGAACACTGAAGACAGATGAACCTGCATTCTGGTCTCTGCTCTGCTATATGCAATCTGTATCATCTAAGCCAAGTAACTGGAACTTCATAAGCCACAAGCCTCCTCTTTTGTAAACTGGAAGTAATTCCACTCACTTTATAGAGTGATTAGGTGGAGGCTATGAAACGTGGTATTGTTATCAGTAGAGGCATCTGGCAAAAATTATACAATCTCAATGGAGGGCTTCATGGGGAAGAAATTCTGGGCCCTCCTGCTATGGGGCTATGTTTTCAGGGGGCATTATTCTGGATTCTCTGGTATCCATAGTCCCCTCTTTTTGAATATTGTTGTCTCCATAAACCTTTGAGATGTCTTTCATGTTGGTGGGGCTGAAAGAGGGGAAAATAAAAATAAAAATCCATGTCTCCAGCATACAATATACTTAACTCTTGCTAAACAAAATACGGCCATTGCATTTATTGTCAAAGGAAAATGTTTTATATGACATGGTGAAACTGCTGTCTCATTAAAATTCTCCCATGGTTTTTACAATACCATTCTCTCTTCTGCTTTTCCTTTCTACTTCTCATGTGTTGTTTGCTCACCCTCTTCTGTGTGTACCACTTATATATTGATATTCCCCAAGGGTTTCATTCTTTATTCTTCTCTGTTAGCATCTGGCCTCCCTTGAGTTGGGGGGGTGGGGATGGTTTATGCACTCACATGGCTTCAGCAATTGCCCTTCAGCTAATGATTCCCAAAACTCAATTTCAAGTCTGGACCATGCTGTCTCTTTCAAATATTAAACACATATATTCAAATACCTGCCAGACCAGTGTTACTTAATATGATAGCTCTAGCCATCTGTGACTATGCAAATTAAATTTATTAAGACTAAACTAAAAATTCAGCTCCATGGGGGCACATTTTGGGAGCTCACTAGCGACATGTGGCCAGAGGCTGCTGTACTGGACAGTACAGATACAGAACAATTCCACCGTAAATAGTATTAGTGGGGGTGCTTGGGTGGCTCAGTCAGTTAAACGTCTGCCTTCAGTTCAGGTCATGATCCGAGAGTCCTGGGATTGAGCCCTTGTTGGGCTCCCTGCTCAGCAGCAAGTCTGCTTGTCCCTCTCCCTCTGTCCCTCCCTCTGCTCATGCTCTCTCTCTCTCTCTCAAATAAATAAATAAAATCTTAAAAAAAAAAAAAGAGTGCTAGTGGACAGCACTATCTCTACTAACCCATTCCCTGAAAGTGTACTGGATATACCTTCATTACAATACATACAAGGCTGAACGCACCAATGTCCTTTGCAGAGAAGAGCCTCTTACCCTTATATACTGTGTTGCTGTTAATGGTACCACTACTCGTCAAGTCTGCCTCCTAAGCTAGAAACCTGGGAATGACCTTGAATCCTACTCATATCTAACCAGTTGATTAACTTATGGAGCTAACAGTCCTCTCTTCTCTGTCTTCATGGCTACCACCCCACTTGAAGTTTTCAACATCTCTGTCTCCTCTCAACAATTCCTTACCTGAGATTCCTGACTCTTCCTTCAAATCTCCACTGCTCTCATATAGCCTCTGCCCTGCATTTTTTGAGTTAACCTTCTAAAATATGATTCAGCCTCCTGCACCAAAACGTTGAATGACTCATTCCTTCTGTTGTGGGTTAAGTTGTGTCCCCAACAAGATTTGTTGAAGTCCTAATTCCTGGTATGGGTGAATGTGACCTCATTTGGAAGTAGGGTCTTCGAAGATGGAATCAAGTTAAGATGAGGTCATACTTGACTACAGTGGTCCCTAATCCAATATGATTCAGTGTCTTTATAAGAAGAGGAAACAGGGACACAAGGAGAGAAGACAGAAACACATGGACACAGAGGTAAGATGGCAGCATAAAGATGGTGGCAGAGATTGAAGTGATGCTGTCATAAGCCAAGAAATGCCTAGGGGCACCAGAAGCTGAAAAAGGTAAGGTCGGATCCTCCTTCATGTCTCTGCTAACACCTTGTTTTCCGACTTCCAGACTCCAGAACTATGGGAAAAGAAATTCTGTTGTTTTAAGCCACCTGGCTTGTGGTACTTTGTAACACACTTCCAGGAAACCTACACACTTCCTTCCACACTTTTTTTTATTGATTGCTTCCCAGGTGTCAGACATTATACTAGGCACTACTCAGGGAATAAAGTCCAATTTTTTAGACTGTGTAGGAGACCAGAAGTTGTATTCCCCCAGACGAAGTGTAGATTCCTAGTCATACCTCAAGTGCCAGGTGGGAAGTCAGCTTCTCTGTCAACTTTTCCAGATCCACCTAGACTAAGTACTACTTTGAGTGTTTCCCTTGAATTCAAATACATCTTATCTTATCCCTTTTCACAGTGTCTCTCTGCTCACTGCACTGTGAGCACCTCGAGGCCAGGAGGTATCTCACTCATGTCTAAGTGATTCCAGACTCTTACCTGGATTCAGCCATCCAGAAATCATTCAACTAATGCACCATAAAGAGTGTTCTTTGCTTGGTCCTACCACAGATCCCTTTCGGTTTTCTTTTGGTTGCTGTTGGAAGTATTTATAGGAACTACTTGGAGGAACCAGGTGTTCCAGATCGAAGAAGAAGTTGGAGCATCTCTGTCCTTTATCAACATTTCATTTTTAGATCTTTTTCCTTTGTCCTTCCACTTAATTTAGGCTGAGATAGTACACACACTCAGCTTAATGATATTCATCTACTCGGAAGATATTTAGAAAGACATATGCACACATAAAAACAGTCTCTTGCAGCACACATCACCTAAAGTATCCCAGAGTCAAATTCTTAGTGCTTTCCCCCATGCCTCTGCTATTGTAGGTTACTCACATCTCTGTTCACTCCTAATAACGATGAAAACATAAAAACTCACAATAAATAAAAAAGAATAACACTTTTACATTGACTCAGAATTGTAAGACTTATTCTGTTTAAGTTTAGTTACCTAAGATAGAACATGAACATTTCCCCCCAGAACTGATTCACATATCAGTGGTAATCAGCAGAGCTGGCTTTTTCTTCGCAGTGCAGGAGAGACAGTGATACTTATTTGCTGTTCTCTAGAGAGCTCATGGATAGCTTTGCAAAGCTTGGGAAATGAGCCAGCTCTTGTCTTGACAAGAGAAGAAACACATAGATTTTCATGAAAAGCCTTGCAATCCATACCGTTCAACCTTCAAGTCGCACTTTTTTCGGCAGCCTTAATTGTTTTCTATCTTCAATTGTCAGATAATGCTTCCACCTTATTTCTCCATGAATAGCTGTGAAATTCCAACGTTTGAATCTTTCAACGTGCAATACATGGTAGAGTATTGAATTTAGATTCTGGTAAAGAGAAACTTATAAATTTTCAGTTCACAGCAGAAAGCAGGCCTCACAAGGGGCTCTAGTCTAGCTCACAAATCCAACTTTCAAGTGAGAAAAAAGAGAAATCTCTGGTAAACTCATGAACATGTACAAGATCAATAATTAATTAGAATGTTCCCAGAGCAAAGCAAATCCCTGAATTTCCTTAGCCATTTGAAAATATGATCCACTGTTGTTTAAATTCTTTACAACAATTTCTTTCAATGTAAAAACATGTGTAAAGCATTTATTATATACAAGACACTGTTCTAGGTACTACAGAAATATTGATTCATAAATGCAATTTCCCCATTACAGTTTTAAATGCTTGGAAAAACAAATGACGAAATGATGTGGAGAAATATTTTATTCTCTCTACAGTAGCAAATAGAGAAGGCAATAATGAAAGGAAATTAGTATATTTAAATATCATTTTATTTACCTGCTGAGGATCTCACAGCAGCCTGGTGGGTGGACAGCTTACACTGACCTGGGATACATTTTGCATGGGGAGTTCTCTGGGTCTACTAGTCCAAGTTCAAATGTCTTTTGGGGACTCCAGGGCTACCCTATATGGTGTGACTTTCCCAAGGAATAGACCCAATACTCATTAGCACAAGACTGGCTTTTCAATGGGCTCCTGGGTTTGGGGGGCAGGACTTTACATGGTCGGCTCATGGCTCCAGTTCTAGACTATCTTATTTTTCAAAGGTTAAATCGTACTCTTTTAGGGAGCCCCCATTTTAAAAGGTGATTAATAATAATCTTTCAGAAATTCACCTGCAGAGTAGAATTCAAGCAAACCAAAATATTTCTGGGAAATCACTCCAACTGCATAATATTTTTCTGTAGAATTAGGACTTCTCATCAAACTTCCAGTTCTCATCCATATTCCACTCACTCCATAATTTCTGAGTCATATTTCTCTTTAGGAAGATACCTATAAGTTTATATTTATTGGATATACTCTTAACAGCATTTGGATCAAGATTACAACAATAAATCTAAAAGTAAGTTGCTAATTATAACGTGGCATTAATCAATGTTTGAAGTTCCCACTTAATCTTGAGATCATTAAAAAAAAAAATGCTTGGGGCGGAGGCTGGAAACCTGGAGGGGTGTAAGTGTTCATCTGATACATTGGAGATAGTTTCTATTTAAGACAACTTTTCTAGACAACCTGAGCTTTTAGTTCCCTTTAAAACAAATTCTGAGACTTAGTCATAAAGCAAACAAAATGGTAGACTGTGGTTCATCATTTATAAGATATTTCATATAGTAGGATGTAAAACATTCAGGAGATTACAGTTCTAGTTCCTTCTTGGAAGCTAAGGTTTGACCATGTGCCATGGGTCAGCGTGGGGATGGGGGTACAAATGGAGTGGGAGGTAACTCAGGGCCTCATCCCCTCCATCCTGCCCTCTGCATTATTCCCTTTGCTTCCCCAACACTTATCGAGAATCTACGTTGCTTTCAGATGTGGACTACCTTGCCTACCTTCGTAAGTTTAGATCTGAACCCCAAATACTTTATTTTTACCAGGAAATGTTAACACTCTGACATTATATTACAGGCTGGTAGCTTGAGTTTTCCTCAAGGTTTTTTGTTGTTACATTTGTTCATTTTGTTTGAAAATACCTATTAAATTAGTAAAAGCAAAGATTTCCCTAGATGACAAAAACATTTTCAGAGTCATTCTTCAGAGGTTGACCAGATAGAAGCCTTGAGGTAGAAATTGTTTTGGGTCATTCGATAGGATCTATCTTAAAAGAAATTCCTTATCTTAGGTCAGATTATTTGCAGGCTGGCCTCCAAACAATAAATTAGTCCCTTTTTTTTTTGGTTAAGAAAAAGATCCAATCTCTTAAAATGGTTCAAAAGGGAATATAAGATGAAAATGGCACCTTAATTTTAGATTTTAATGATATACTTCAATGTTTTATTGTTTTGGAATTAATTTCAGGTCATTTTAAACAACAAAAACACATGGTTTATAGCTAGAAAATTGCTTCATGTTGCTTCATGGATCAGGCAAATAAAAAGAATAAAACAGCATTTTGCAAAATGGTCAATTTTGGCTCTTTTGGCCATGTCAAGAGTCTTATGAAATAATACAGATGATTGATTATTACAAGTAGAGAGAGCACAGAGTAGCACAAACCACAAAGAAATGGTCAGATATTTTTACTTAACATTCTTCTTTGGCCAGTAATGTTAAATAAAGGACATACTTTTTTTTCATTATTAAAAATAACCCACATAAATACAGTCAAATAGTTATGAAATAAAGATTTTGTTTTCTTAGGGAAAAATGTAGAAACATCTTGACCAGGATTAATGTGCAAGATATTGAGCATGTAGTTATTAATGAAACTCTTTCTTTTTTGTATCTTACACTCCTGGAAGTAATTTTCAGCTTTGACCAGAGCTGTCCTTTATCCCTGGAAATACAATTTGAATTGTGTAAAGACCTAAAATAAAATTAGAAGCAACCCATCACAACTATAATCTACCTAATACTTAATCATAGCAAGGAATCTCTGTTTTTGCCACAAAATCCACAAAAGGTTTGTAATTATCTCTCTTTAGAGTTTGGCCTGGCTACATAATCAAAATAGGGAACAAAGAGCATTGTGTATTCACATCGGGGTTTCGAGTTTTGTGTGTTTACACTGTGCATGAGTATACAAAATGTCAGAAAAAGGTCTGTTGCGATTTACATTTGACTAACAGATAACTTAGTATGAACAAATCTGGCTCAAATCTTAGAATATATCAGAATGGAAGAATACATCTTTAAATTAGAGTAGCCAAGAAAAACAACGCTTAAAGTCATCCTATGACTTAACTGATAAGAATTAAAATTATAAACACAAAGAAAGCTCTATCTATGAAGATTTAGAGATACTAATATATTGTACCCTGAAATGTGGCAACTACCTTAAGATGTACCAAGGGTGCTATATCTCACAATGTCAACCTTAAACTTGGGTCCCTAAAATGACCATTATTTTTCCAATTCTTCCCTTCTCTTTCCATAGGATGTAAAAATGTACTCTCTAAAGTTACATACAGAGAAAGCTGTTATCCACAATTCCAATCGCTGGAGAGTGAAAGAGCAGAAGATATAAGTATATTCTACTGCTCTTGTGCTGGACTTCTTTGAATGAATTAACGGCACTCTGACCTCCAATCTGTTTTTAAAAATTTGAGTTGAATGAGAAATAGAAAAAAAAAAAAGAAAATAAAAAAAAAACCAGTAAGGGGCGCCTGGGTGGCTCACTTGTTAAGCGTCTGCCTTCGGCTCAGGTCATGATCCCAGGCTCTAGGGATCGAGCCCCGCATCAGGCTCCCTGCTTTGCAGGAAGCCTGCTTCTCCCTCTCCCACTCCCCCTGCTTGTGTTCCCTCTCTCGCTGTGTCTCTCTCTGTCAAATACATAAATAAAATCTTTAAAAAAGAAGAAAAAAACCCACTAGGGCAATTGCTATATTGCAAAGTTTTATAATCTCTTTTATAGAATATTCCATAAAAATGTCTATTCATGTTTCTTTCAAAATTGAGAACTAAAATCATGTTTATAAAAAAAGGTCAAATGTCTGAATAAATTCTGGATTCTACTACCCCTCCTTATTTTTGCATGAAGGAAGGATTGTTGCTACTAAGAGTCTGTTTTCATGTGTGTACCGAGGCCAGAGGCCATAAAAAGATAAAACCATCCCAACCAAGAAGCTGTCAATCTTCCTGGAGGGAAGTGTGCCAGAGTCTCGAAGGATGAGAACATTAATCAGATTTCATGGTGTTTACACCTAAACCCCCTCTCTCAACTCCTGTATTTAACAATCTGCACCTAGTGGCACAGTACTGGAAAGGGGGCATAGTGGGTCATGGGGATTGCAGAATGACCTCCAGGTAGGCATTTTCTTCAGAATCCTTTAATTAGAGAGAGATTTCTTAAGAAATATTTGCTTTTCTAGATAGGTCTCACTTTCCACTCTTTTATTCCTGAAATGTTAGGCATGGACTTTAATTAATCTTTTGAAATGGCCTCTACTCTTCGATGTATTTACTTAGCCGCCTGACTTTCAACCTGCTCTATTTTTGCAGGTATCTCCCAGTGATCATCAAAGTGGTGATTGCTGGGTCTTTCTTTCTCAGCACTTTTGCTTTTGAGCCTAGACATTTGGTCAGCAGGTCACTAGTCAATCCTGCAGAGCTTGCTCTACTCTGAGCTAGACCTACTACCTGAAACCTTCATTGCTAATGTTATTCCCACTTTGTAGAGAGACTATATCCCATGCTCGCCTGGAGACCAGAGGGGCCAGAGGCTGAAGTCACCCCGAAGCACAGACAATGATGGCCGGTGTCAGATTCTTGAGCACAGCTTTGTGAGACTTCTCTTAGTTGAGGGGATTTGGTAAAGGAACCGCACCAAATTGTTGCCTAACTGAACTGTGCCAAGCCAACCTGAAATGTATGGGGGGAACCCTAAAAAAGAAGCTAGCAAAATCTCTTCTAAAAAGTAAGCTCTCCAATCAAACATGGGCAAACTGTAAATACCACTATCACTAATTACGCCATATTTGGGGATTATAGAGCAGATTAAATATCTCCCATGTGGAAAGCTAGGTTGGACCAACTTCCACAAGTCATCTGGACACTTTTTCTTTAAATCAAAGCCATTGAATTTTTCCTTGTATATTTTTCAAGTGTCTTCAGTCAACATAATGGCAGCAAATGGCAAAAATGTGCTGGCTCAAAACATTAGATCACTTAGATAATAATAGTTGTGTAAACATAGATGCAATGTTGGGCATTTTGTGCTATGAGGACATTAAGAGCTCTGGGACTTTGCATGTTAGGGCATCTGTGCCTTCTAAGGAAAACAAACCGATAAGTCCCCAACTTTAAATGTCCTGTTCCATCTCAAATATTAAACATATGCTGTAAGGAGAAAAAAAGCACAGCCTTGTGGAAGCAAGACAACCAATATAAAAGTGTCACTGAGCACTCTACAGGCACAGAGAGAAGGCTGGGAGCGACAAGATGAGAGGCAGCTGCATGGGAAACTTCCCCATGTGGTAAGCTGGATGAAAATGGAGACGCAGGGTCACTGGAATGGAGTGATTTGGGCTCCTAATTCAATGCAGTTTTCTGGTCATCCTATAATCATATCACCTTTGATCATCCACAAAACCAAGTTGGAAGGATGCAGTACAATTCTCTATGTACCTGCTTTCCAAAATGAATGACATTAATCTGAAAAAATAAACCTGTGGAATATAGAACAAGGCATGGCAATCACTCCCAGCTTAAAAGTCATTAAGAATGCAAAACCAATCATTTACACTCATGGCTGAGTATTTAGTGCATTGTGCTGGGTATGATTAAAAAATCCTTCTAGAAGTGGCAGAATGGTCTGGGCCTTGGTTCTACTCAAAAAGAGTAATGCATTGTGTAAAATTTAGTGATATGACCAAATTCTGGCTTTATTGGTTTCTTGCCTGTTTTAATGTTCTGTAGTTCACTTAGGAAAAATCTTGTGGGGAAATAAATTATGACTTATTACTTTTAAAAATATAATAAGGAGGGAATAGTAGGTGCTTCCAGCATTCACCATGCAGTGAACTGTGGTGTTGGGAGTATATGGTTTTTAGAAATTCGAGCAGTCACTGAGGAGTCCATATTTCCAGAGTGGCAATTAAAGAATCTATTTCTGATTTCTATGGTTTTTTTACATACATCTTTGAAGTTAAGTAGGTTTCTATTTTATACTCTGGTAGAATTTGGGTTTCAGTAAGAATCCAGAGTACTCTACCTTCTAAAGATTTTTAATTTCAATTAAGCCCTAATTGTGAAGTAAAACTGTTCTAAAGAAAACTGGAAATCTACTAATTAAGCCAATAGGTGCAAACGTTGATAAATATTATTAGAAGTTATAGCAGCAATGATTTTCTCCTTCCTTGAACCAAATTAATTATACTTCAGTTAATATTGATTTAATTTCTACAATCATAGGCTTTGGTTTAGTTGATTCACTTGTTATTTGATGGTGTACTCTGATGCTTGCTCATAAAATTCTAGAGTTTATACATTTGATTTATTTTCATATGTTGCTTTGACTCCAATGGGGAATCCACAATAATAAGTTTGCTGGGAATTATAAAGTATATCATTTAACAGGTAAACAAAAATCCTAAGGAAGCAATTATCTTGCTTAATATCTCTACCTATCACTCTCTCACCATGGCTGGTTTTGCTGGTACACCATGAATGGACCCTATAGACCTGAACATCAAAAATATTATATTTTTCCTCTTTGTAATTCTTCAGTACAAATCTAAATATGGTGGTGCAGAGCCAGCTATATGAGAAAGGACTATGCTTACAGTTTAGGAATATGGTGAGGATCACTTCCCTTATCTATCCCCAATAATAGATTTTTGTCTTTAGAGATACCCTCTTGTGATTCCAGTTTAAGTGATGATAACTCTAGGACAGGTGAATGCAAAGTACTAACAATCGTTTATTTCCTATGAGAAGAAATTGATTATATTCTTTTGGGCATAGACTACATGAGGTTACCCCAAGCAGGATCACTCCCACACCGTTCTCCTAATGGCCAATTAATCCTTCCAGCCCCAATAGAAATTGGCTCTTGAGTTCACATACCATATTTTCATTTTCTCTAATCCTCAGCACCAGGAGAAAACTTCTACATGAAAGATCCTGAAGAAATTCTTGGTGAAATGAATTTCTTAGGGATGTATCTTTAACATTAAAAATTAGTTTCTTATCTTTGATCATTATTATCAATGTTCTTATTAAAAGCTCTATCCCTTACCAATTCCATTTTAGGAAGATCTTTATGGGCTCTTCCTCCTCCCTCCCTCCCTCCTTTCCTTCCTCTCCTTCTTTCTTGTTCAGGTTTCTCTTTCAGGTCTCTGAATAGCTCTTAATTGGGCCAGATTGCATGGCATTACCCTTCCAAGCTGGTCTAATACTGTATATTGATATACCTGCTTCCTGTGTCTTAAGAATTGCTGGAGAAAAACCAGGGTTTTGTATGTTTTTGGTTTCTTGAATTATTTTCTCAAGTCATTTAAGACGAAAATTTTAAGCTTATAAAAAGCGGCTTTTTCAAATCCGTTTATCTCAATGACAACTCCTTCACTGTGTAAATGATTTTACATGGCATCATCTCCTTCTGCAGAGCCCTTGAAACAGAACAGTATTTCAGAATATTTAAAGAGTTAAAAATACTGTAATGATGGATACCATGTGTGTATGTGTATATATTACATAATCTTTCTATATCGTACATTTATATATAAATATATATACATATATATACACTTAAGAAATATGGATATTCTTAGCTTTGAAAACTTTATGAATTATTCAGTCCTCTTCAAAAAGAAAGGCCAAAAAAACACAATTCCTGTAAGAAACAGGAATAGCTGGCCAAAAAATAAATACTTGGCAGGAGATGAGCAGGTGCAATGAAGTGACTTCCCAGCCTAAAGGGAAAGTAAATGGGGAAAACGGCACTGTAAATGCATGTGATATTAACCAGGTTCCTAACACAGCTCTGAGCTGCAGCTCTGCAGCAGGTATAATGGATTGGCTGAGCTAAGAAAACACTGAGTTTTAGCCATGCGTCTATGGAAACTATTTCAGGTGGAAAGCTCTATCCCGACACACATTTTTAGCTTGAGGCTAAAATCTAAATTTTACCATTAAAACATTTTCCACATATCTACGCCCAAGGACAATTTTGGTGGGATCAATGAACAAATGTCCTTTGAGAATGATGAGTGCTCATGTCAAACTGCTCATTTCTCTCTTTTCGTGCTGCCTGATATGTAAGATCTCTCTCTTTCTCCTTCTGTCTCTCACACACATAAACATTACGTGTCTATCAATCAATCTAGCTGTTGGCTGGCACTGCTCCATCACCTGAAATCTCTTCTGGGTTTACAGTTTACTGTTGCTTATTACCTCTCCTTCGTGTTTTCAAGTAAGTCAACAGAATTTCCCATGTGGCTGGGGAGAAAGAGGCTGCTTCGCCAGAAATGGGTAGCTGATAGTTGCTATCTGGAAAAATGTTCTAGTTTGTGAAGTTCCTGGCTGGGGTTGGATTCACTACGTGAGTGTCTTTCCTCCGCATATGGGTAGAATCCTGGTTTCTCCTACTTTAGTTGTGATAACTGTTTGGAACAAGGCTAACGAGAGATCTTTATATTCATGAGTTCGGAAAACATTTATATGGGGGGAGGCCTATGGGGATGCAAAATTCTGGCTAGATATCTTTTTTATGTTTATTTTTGCCCCACATCTTTTTTTTTTTTTTTTAAATATTTTATTTATTTATTTGAGAGAAAGAGAGACAAGAGAAACAGCATGAGAGGGGAGAGGGTCAGAGGGAGAAGCAGGCTCCCCGCTGAGCCGGGAGCCCGATGTGGGACTCGATCCCAGGACTCCGGGATCATGACCTGAGCCGAAGGCAGTTGCTTAACCAACTGAGCCACCCAGGCGCCCTATTTTTGCCCCACATCTTCTAAGTGTGTTATCTTTGCGCATTGGCTCTGCAGTGTGTCTCCTTTTTACTACTGGCACAAGTCACAGTGACGTGATGGAAGATGGTTAATGATCGTGAAAATCCCCCAATGGATTTCACACCTTTTCTCTTTTCAAACTCTAATCCATTCTGGTTGGATCAATCTTTGTTCATTTGTTTGTCTTTGTTTGAAAGGGTCACAATTCTTGCATCCCTGGGGCGAAACTGCCCATTACTCTCCTCCAGTTACTGTAAGTGTTCCCTGTGCACTGAGCCATCAATGGTTGAGAAGATGAAGTAGAACGTGATGACAGGCTTTACACATCATCCCCAAGTCTGACCACAAACTAGAGCTGTGTGAGCTTGGTGGATACTCTGACGTCTGGATCAATCTTAAACCACACCTGTCATCCACCCAATCCCTAACTCAACATCTGGCATTGCCATCCCTATTGCCTGCTGAATTCAGAACCAGCTTCTTGCCTATTCACCAAAGGCTGGCCTTGTTGGGGCTTTGACACATTTTTTCCAACAAGTCTGCTAGGACTTCCCTTGTGGCCTAACCTCTAGAAATTAGACTATCCACTATTTCCTGGAGCATGATCTAAATTGAAGTCTCTTTTTTAGAAGTGTTGAGTTTGAGAAGTATGAACAATCAATCATGGAACACTACACTAAAAACTAATGATGTACTGTATGGTGACTAACATAACGTAATAAAAATAAGTAAATAAATTAAAGTCTCCCCCATCCAAACTGTCCCCTCTTCCATCTTGTGAAATTACGTTGTTGTTTTTAAATCTTTTTAGGGCTGACTCAAGTACTTCTTCCTGAGATTCCAGGCATCCATCAACCTATGACATCTGCCTCCTTGAAATCACCACAGCATTTTCTGTCTTAAATAATATCTCACACTTAAGAGATATTCAGTAAGTATTTGCCAAATAAATAAATGGGATGAGTAAAGGCTTTAGATTTAGCTTCTTGAAGTCTTTCTTTTTGTATCCTGCAGTAGCAAGCAGAGTGATTGCATAGAAGACTCTAATATATATATATTTGTTGAATTCAGAAGACCCTGCAAAATATGTGTTGAATTAGGAAAAATTGCATTTGCCCATGATAGTTTATAAAGCACTTTTATTATCTTTTTTTCAAACTTAATGCATTAAGGTAAATAAGTTAGCTCCCCCATTTTAGATTGAGTTCCTAAGGCACACAGAGGAACAATAAATAGTAGCCTTGGGATAGGACTACTGGTCTTCTGGTGATTGTCAACAACAACAGATACCTAAGTAAGCTGTCCAGGTAATCTCCATTTCAAAGGGTTAGAGGAGGAAAGAGCTGGCAGGAATTATTTTCATTAGCCTGTGATGCAGGCACATCAGCTGGAGAATTAGGAGCACAATCTGTTCTGGATCCTCCAGAGTGAGGACTTACTGATTGGCTCTAAGGCCATTATCTTCACACCAGGTGAGATCCTTTCATCTCCTGAACTGTGCGATGGGTAACTTTAGACGCTATTTTGACCATCGCAGGCTCTCAGAACGTACTGGTGGTTTCCCCACCACATCTGGAGTAGGGCTCTGAAGTGAGGTACAGGTGACAGGCCAGCAGTTTTGGCATCATGTGCCCTCCCCTACCTGAGCTCTCACCTTTCTGATCGAAATATCTAAGGTCAAAGTAGAGACTCCATTATTAAAGGGTGGTTGACACAGCTGCCCTTGAGTTCAGTGCCCTAAATCCCAACTTTACAATTAGCCTTGGGCTTAAAAATATGAAAAAAAAAATGTCCTAAGTATCAGAATTAGATGATCATTCCTATAGACAATGGAATTTAAAGAATTGGGGGGTGCCTGAGTGGCTCAGTCGTTAAGCGTCTGCCTTCGGCTCAGGTCATGATCCCGGGGTCTTGGGATCGAACCCTGCATCGGACCCCCTGCTCCGCGGGGAGTCTGCTTCTCCCTCTCCCACTCCCCCTGCTTGTGTTCCCTCTCTCGCTGTGCCTCTCTCTCTGTCAAATAAATAAAATATTTTAAAAAAATAAAGAATTGGAGATGTCTATGTTTTAATGTTTGCAAATAAAACATCCACTAAAATGCAATGTATCCAGCTTATAGCATCTTCTTTAATTATTACAATTAAATTTCACATTTCTTTTTCCTGGAAAACTCTTTAGGATTTTCAATGATTTTTTTTAAGACTTTCTGTAAGACTTTCAATTATACCCCAATCCATATGTTCTATGCTAAGCATGATACTGGTTTTGTTGTCTTCAAAATTAACTAGATCTTTTAGAAACTTTTTAATAGCTTTACAGAATTTCAGTTATATAAGTAATACATGCTCCATGCTAAAAATCCAGAAGATACAGAATATCAGAAACAGTAAAGATAGTTATCTATAATCTTTTCACTTATAAGCAATATATTTAACATTTTGATTTATATCTAAGTATAGGTAGGAAGGTAGGTAAAATGGCAAGTAGAACAGATAGGACAAATATATTTTGGAATGTTGATAGTTTTGAACTGCTTCTGAGACATTATAAATGCTTTGATCTTCAGGGTTTGATAATTCATTTTATAGAAATAAATTGTTCAATACCTGAAACACTATACAGTGAAATCCAAATTCTTATAACTTGCCATTAAACTGTTTAGAAGGCATATTTTCTCCTCTTCTGTGAAGCAACTTGCTATCACCTATTAAAAAATGAATATCCACCCCTTCTAATTCTAATACAAAAAAAACTTTAAAAACTTCATTGAAGCCTCTAACTGGGTCTTATGGTACAACTAGAATTGAGTTGAGGTATGGTTGTTGAGCAGAATCCAGATGTGCCCTTCTGTGAATCTACTTAATGACAGTCAAAACTCTATTTCATGAATATATGTCAAGAGATAACACACTCTATGCACACCTACTGAAATGTGGCAAAATCTTATCCTTGGAAGGAATCTTTTAGGTAACTCCCATAGGCTTTAGATAAAATCTCATCTAAATTATAAACAAAACACACTACAGGAAATACACTTTCTTATGTAAAGACATGTCCCTACTATCAATCAATAGCCTCTCCGAAGTTCTTGTGACATTCATAATGTCTGTCGTTGATATTTGCTGTTTGTGCTCCCATCAGTGGGTTGTTAGGTAATTCACCTATTTCAATTCTCCTGGGAAGGAAAATGTTATCAGGCCTTATTTTTGTTATTACAATGTTCTCTATCAGCTGTGTTACAACTGACCAAACACTCCAGAAGTCCACCCTGACACATCTGTTACAGTGACTGGTATTAGCGAACTCCGTCAGCCTGTGGCCAAACACCTAGCTTTTCCAAATGTTGACATACTTTTTCCACAGCCCTGTCTGATGGACTGGACTCTTGCCCAATATGCGAATTTGATCATGCCTCCATATGACTGTTGACCAAGTGTGTGCGTTGAGCTTGAGTTTGCTAAGTAGAGTGGAGATAAATAATTTATTCCATAGCACTATGGTGCTTAAATACAATTTCTAATATAAAACACCTGACCTAAATTATTTTGATTATGATTGGATAATTCCGCTTTAACCTATTAACTAATTTTGGCCTAATGCTACATTAGAAGTATTAAAATGCATGCCCGATATCATTATTGTTCCGATGGACCCTATAGGCAAAGGCACAGAAAGGACTAGAAGAAATTCACTAAATTCAGGCCATGCTTTTATGCAGTAGGTTAAACAGGTACTCTGCTCATTGTAATCTTCTTTTGCATGTATACTAATTGCTCTATTCAAATTAGTTGTTCAAATGATGAGTTCTGTGGCCCCACCAGTCCTCACTTTGTGTGCATAAACTCAGTACTGATTTATAATATCCCAAAGTATAATGCTCAGCTGTGCTTCCTACAATGGATACAAATTTAACTTTGACCATGTCTTTTTTTCATAATTTCATAGCATTCTTTGAAAGAGATGTTCAAAGACAGCCTGTCAAGTGTTATGTAATAAACAGTATCTGTCCGTGTCATATCCCTGGCTAATGGGGGTACTGTGGTTAGTGCGGGAGCACTGACTTAGGGTCACATGAACTGATTTCCATGCTGCATCTCCCCAGCTGAAGGACTTTGCACAAATCACCTTTCGCTCTCTAAACTTTGATTCTTAATCTGAAAAATGGGGAAAACAATATCTGCCTCACTGCATGTTATGAAAATGAAATGGACAACAAGTAAGCCCTGTTCAAATCCTTAGTGAAGAGTCTGGCACATAACAAGTGCTCATAAAATTCCCTCCCTCTTGTCCTTTAGCTAGAGAACTCCCTGAATTCATGCTCTGCACGTAGTATCTACTTAATAAATGTCCACGAAATGAACAAAAGTGTCACGAAAGGAGTTCCTATGTAATAAGGTGACAAACCCAAAGAAGTGCAAAACTGGTTTCCTCACCACTTCTCCTAAGTCCTGCTGCTTCCACTGTATTTCAGACTACCATAATCTCCCATCTGAACTTCCGCTCTAAGTTCTGGGTGACTGCAGTCATTTCCATCCTAGCCCCTTAGCTGTGTTTTCCACACAGTAGCCATGGACTCCCCTGCTTAAAGCGCTCCCCCAGCATCTTTACCTCACCTTACTTAAGATGAGAACCAAAGCTTTGTAGACTCTTCATGGTCCCACATTATCCACCCCCAGATTCCCACAAGGCTTCCCTTTACCGCCTGAGCTCCAGTCCTGCAGACTCCCTTGCTGTTCCTAGAATGTGCCAAGCACAGCCCTCCTTAAGAAACTTCATGCTAGTTGGAGTGTGTCCTCAGAACGTGGGCTGGCTCACTCCATTTGTCCCTTTTTCTCTGATGTTCTCTCTGTGCCCTGCTTGCATGCTGACTTCTATGAATTGCTTCTCCCAGGCTCCTTTGTCCTGTGGCCTCCAGCCGGGAAGCACTGGCAAGAGGCAGGAGAGTGGGAGGAGGCAGGGAGAGTTGATCTGTAACCTGTTGCTCTTCCTCCCTGTTGCAGGGATATCACCACTCCCTTCAGGACTACGGGAAGTAATGGCGCCCCACTATAGCTGGTCCCCGGGTGCTCACCAGCCCTGCCCCTTAGTCCTATTTATATTTGTGTAAATAATACCCTTATTCAACTCCGTTCACTTACTCCTTGTGCCATCCGTCCCTGCTCATAGGTCACCTCCTGAGGGAAACCTCCATTTTGTTTCTTGAAGACAAAAGTCCTCTCACTTCTTGATCACACTTTATCTACCTCCATAGCACTTACCACCACCTGACACATAATACATTAATTTATTTCTTAAATTGTGGGCCTCCCTCTAGATTGTAAGCTCAAAGGAGTTTGTCTTTCTTTTGCTTCCTGATGTGTTTCCAGCTCTTAGAACAGAGTCTAGCTTACACAAAATAGTTGCTTAATAAATGGATGCTAAGATCTAGAAAATGGTATTTAGGATTTCTCTTTCTTTCCAAGATTTTAAATGTTAGAGGCAGTGACTTAATATCAACAGAAACTACTCTGATCGGGGCAGAGAAGAACGTCAGGGGAAGATGGAATATAAAATCACTGGAAATCTACTGTCCTTAATACAATACAGTAACAATACAAGTCACAGGACCTCTCCAACCTGAGTGAGAACTTGAAGATACTTAAAGAGCCTACTTTTCTGACATATCTAAATGCGTATGGTGGAATTAGGAAGTGATGGATTAGGCAGTGCCCTTGGAGGTCTTTTAAAACTGTTTCAACTCTGTCGAAGTATCCAAATGGTAATAGGTCATAGCAAGAACAGTGGAAGGAAAAGGAGAAATTATGCAGAGAAAATGCTAAAAATAATATGGCTATAATTCAGCTTAAGTTCCCCCTGCACAGATGATAAATTTTAGCATTTCTTGGATCCTTCTAATTGTGTAGATTTTTTCAAATATATCACTATTTCAGTAATGCTATTTTTGAAACTATTGTCACCAAATTTATTATAAGAAAATAGTTAATAAACTCTTGATCTCCTTCTAAATTTGTTTACAGTATGCAGAGTTTACATATTGAAAGATAAGGCTAATAAGTCAACATTCTTGTTGGAGTCTCACGTCGAATGCCATTTTCAGATCATCTTTAGAAGATACTGAAGTTGAGTTATGTCACTGTTCAGCTCTTTACTTAAAAACAAATAATGAAGCCTAATATTCCCTAGAATTTTTGTCCATTACAAAGTCAGCAGTATGAAAAATCTGCCTCCAGTTAGGAATGGCCCACCTTCCTTCCACCACACTTCCTAAATTGACCGGGGTTACCGCACCTGGTTGAATTTTTTGTTTCTTTGTCTGTGGTTTGATTTTTCAAACCTTAGCCCTGGTTTTTATTTTGGAGTAGCTGCTGAATAACTGTATGTTTGTGGAAGGAAAGAATAAATGGGCCCTGGAGATAGTAATGATCAAACAGAGCTATTCACCTGCAGACACTCACATGTGCTGTTTAGTGCACTAATTCTCAGACTTCGCTGTACGTTGAAATTACCTGGAGAGTTTTAAAACAACACTGATCCTGGATCTTACCTCCTGAGATTATGATTTAATTGGAATCGTGTGTATTCTAAGTACTGAAGGTTTTTGAAACTCCCTTCTGTTCTAAAATGGGGGAGAGTGGGAAAACCGCTGATTTAGGGAACCTGAACATCACTGGCATACCTTGAATGCGGGTATCAGCTGATTCTAGCCATCTACGGCTTCTGTTGCTTTAGTTCTAAGAATATCATTGATGCTCCTGCATTCCCTCACTTTGGTTTATTACAAAAAATCTCTGTGGCTCAAAGATTTTCTAAGAAACATGAACTTTTGCATTTCAGGAAGACGATTAGAAGTCATGTGCAAGCCTCCTGATAAATCACACAAGGAGAATCTTAGATCTAAATCCCTGGTAGGGCTGTTTGGGGGTACATCAAGAAGGATGGACTCATTGAAGAGAAGAATAAACTCTCAGCACGTTAATCTTCAGACACTGAAACACAAAAGGGAGTGTTTGTGTTGGCTTGTAGCCAGCTGTTGGGAAATGTCACAGTGCTTTACAGCATTCATTGTCTTTGGGACGCTATTAATGTCTCCTCCTTACGCACATTCTTTTTTCTGTTTGTCCCACTGGATTTTCCATGCCTGTCCACGATGTAGAGAGACGAGTCCAGGTAGTCTTACAGACATGAACAAAGAAGAAACTCTCACTGGGTAAGGCACTTTATTATTGCTTGAACTCTGCCTTAGGCTTTGGGACGATAAAGACTAATTTTTCCATTTTCTCATGACATGCAGAGATATTTGCCCATGAGTGGCAGAGTAGGCACT
Organism: Halichoerus grypus; assembly: GCF_964656455.1. NCBI lineage: Eukaryota > Metazoa > Chordata > Mammalia > Carnivora > Phocidae > Halichoerus > Halichoerus grypus. The sequence continues at coordinate 12,655,748 of NC_135713.1, read as the reverse complement.
GAAAGTAAGATGCAGAAGGTTATGTTACTTACCCTCATCTCCTATAAGATTTCTTACAAACCTGGCCAAGTGGTTCTCTTAAGAACTCAATAGTTTAAAAATGTCATCATACACAGATTAAAATCATGGAGGGAAAAAACTCAGTGGCTTCTGGAAGGCATTTGTATTAGCATTTTAGGTGGACTATGTAGGTGGATTACAATAACCAGTTCATCAGAATTTGGAGGGCAAAATTAATAGTTATTGATAAGTTCTTGGATGGTAATATAATATAAATTAGTTACTATGAAAGCATGTCATGAAATCTCCTTAACTGGACTCTCAGATTGTCCAGTCAGGGTATTCTGATTGAGGAGAAGAGTTCAGGGACATCTAGAGCTTGTGGTACCATTATGTCAGACAAAAGGAGGCTTAACTGGAGAGTCAGGTGTCCAGGTGCCCAGAAGAGCAGGTGGATACTGAGCAGAAGCACGTGACAGCCTTTAGGGTGCAAAGAATCCCAGAATAAGTTACCATTTTTTTTTTAAAGATTGGCATTTCCTTCCTTCTCCACTGGAAAAGCATATACGTATTTAAAATAATTTCACAGGCACTAACACACAGTCCATCCTCTTGAGTTCCCCCAAAACAACCACATGTGATACTTCCTAATTCCCACAAAAAAGCTATTTTATACATAATGATAAGTAGATTGCAAGAGTGACAATCGTCTTGGCTGACAGAGTTCCTATCATAATAGATGTCTTTAGTAAGGGACTTGTTGACTCACTATGTTCAGAGTCACCCCCAAACGGAGCCTAGAAGTGCACATGGTCAATATTTGTTTCTGGATGGTTTGGAGCCATTTCCAACAACAGCTGTGCAAATGGTTGATGTTATCATACTTTCTCAGACTTAAATCTCCATTTGGCAATTCTGACATACGTCCAAACACTGAAAATATTTTCACTTTTGATATGTAGGGGAATCCAATTTGGGATTTAAATGTGAAGCCAAGAGGGATCATCCCTTCTTCTGTTTTCCCTTCCACATGTTTCTCTATTGTCCTCCCCCGCTCTCCTTCTCGGTGACAATGCACACTGCCATGACTTCCCCTTGAGAAATTCCCAGAGGCGGCTCTTTCGTGCTGTCATAAACAGAACGGGTGAGGCACTGGCTGGAAATGTAAACTTGGACCAAGCTTCCAAAACACAACAGAACAATTGGTGGTCTTGTCGGGTCCAGTCCTTTAATTGGGCAAAACCAGAGTCCTGACGAGGCTGTACTGTTTATAAGGCTCATCGCCACATATAAACGATCTTTAAAAATTATGGAGACCCACGTTTATAAATGCAGTGAGTCTTTATTTAGAAAAAGCAATTTATCTGTCTCTTGAATTTAAGTTTTTTTCGTTTTCCTCTTTCCAGCCCAAAGCAAAACAAAGCACGGTTTGGTCTTTTTTTTTTTAATTGAAGGTGAGCCACAGCGAACTTGCTCAATGCAAAGAAATTTTCACGTAAATCATCTTGAGGAGAGTGTTATCATTAGATCAGCAGGGTTGCCTTGTTAATGACAGCTTTTGGAAAATGTGTGCTGTGAGCTTAGGTGCACACGTGCACACACACACACACGGGCAAACACACACGTAGCTTCCAAAGTTTTGTCAGACTTTATGAGAAAAGGATTTTCTCTTTGGCTGTGTGTACACTATTTGTACCCTGATAATTAAGGAAGTGGAAGATCCTTGGTTTATGGGGTGAAAAGCCCTATGGCAAGATGGTCATCCATAAACGAGCTTAAAGAAGGGGTAAAGCAGGGATAACTGACATTAGCCTCCATTTGAAGACAAAATATAACTGGGGAGATTTGCTAAGTAGTATCCACTAGGATTGCTCTTTGGAGAAAAAAAGAAAATAGCATAGTTTAGAGAAAGGAAATGCCTCTTGGAGACAACTAATTTAGGCTTCACCAACTTAAAAAAGTTCCTGTGCCTAGTTTTACTGCCATAGTGAGAAAGGAGCTAGGTGAACATGCAAGGCCACCCACCGGGACAAGGGTCCTTTCCCTGAATATGTTCTCACTGTGAGGGTATGCATATGCACACATATGTGCATGTCTATGCACGGTCACAAATACACAGAGCTCAAAATCTGTTCTTTCAACTGATTCGTAGAAAAAGAAACACGGACACAACATATCCGGCTGCCTTTGACACACAACATTCTGGTTGTTTGCCTGAGTCGATTTCCCTCTCCCTTATTCCCAATCTCCTTTCTTACATACATTTTAAACCAGAAACTGTCATATTTAAAAGTATGACTAATGATAACAGGGACTGATAACTTGCCCAGTTCCGGCTATACACATGGTCATAGAAATTGAATTAGGTCCTAGAAACGATGATTTGTATATTTTTAACATTTGGAGGAAAAATTTGAGAACTTAAATAGATCTTTGATCTTCCAACTTTCATTTTGCCACCATTAAAGTGGAAACCGATCACCGTGTGTGGTAGGTGCTTTCCGATCTGGGTGTCAATGATCTCACCTCCTTTCAGTTACCTACTCATGTAATCACTTCCTCTTGAGTGTAGACTAGACCTAGTTATGTGCTTCTAGAAAATGAAATTTGGGAGAAGTGGTAAGACGTCACTTCCAAGGTTAGATGACAAAGATGCTGACCTCCGTCTTACCGCACTCTCTCACTTGCCCGCTCTAATGAAGAGGATGCCATGTGTGAGCTGGCCTATGGAGAGGCCCACGGGGCAAGAGGATGAGGGAGACCTCTAGCTAATAGCTTGTGAAGAAGTGGGTCCTCAGTCAGCCAAATGGCAAGGAACTGATTCTTGCCAACAACCATGTAGGTGAGCATGGACTGGATCCTTCCCCAGTCGAGCCTCAAGATGACTGCAGCCCAGCTGTCTTGTGAGTGATGCAGTGCCACATGGCACAGCTAGGCTGGGCCGGATTCCTGACCCACAGATGTTCTGAGATAACAAAAGCTGTTGTTTTATGCCACCATACCTTGGGGTAATTTGTTACACAGCAATCAGTGGCCAATTCACCATCATTCATTGGTAGACTGAATTTTTCTAAAAAGGTAAATGCATTCATACACAATTTATTACAAGTTTCCATCCACTTTTTTTGTGTGTGGGGGGGATGTTTTATTTTGAATTCCACCACCTTGCCCTTTCTAAAAGAATCTGGTAGATTCATGTAATTCAAATGGTGAAAGTGTCCCTAATGAAAGTATACCAATGGAATTCCTGACTCAGAAAACTGTTTTTTTCACTAATATCTTGAATTTGATATTTTTAGCTATCTATATTGAGTTAATTTGTGAGCAAATTGTGTTTTTCCCTTTTAGTTTACTTCTGTTTGTTCATTTCAACAACAAAATAATAATCAAGATAAATGCAATTAGTCAGACAAGTGGTTACCCTTTTTTTTTGGTACAAAAATAATTCAATAAGCATTTATTAGGCAGTTAACTATACTTGAGTCTATATTATACATTTTGGAGGATAGTTTGGTATCTATCTATCTATCTATTTATTTAAAAGATTTTATTTATTTATTTGACAGAGAGAGAGAGAACAAGCATAAGCAAGGGGAGCTGCAGAGGGATTGGGAGAAGTTGGCTCGCCACCGAACAGGGAGCCGGACACAGGCTTCAATCCCAGGACCCTGGGATCATGACCTGAGCCAAAGGTGGACGCTTCACTGAATGAGTCACCCAGGTGTCCCTAGTTTGATATTTATAAGTAGATTATCTTTAGATGGAATAGTTTCTCAAAAATAGATGGGTGTTATGATGTTAATTAGTTTTAAGGCCCCAGCCACATACTCTTGTCCTCTGCCACCCTCTGAAAAATTGTTTCCAGATGTTCACTGAAGCTGAATGACCAAGTGGTAATTTGGCCAACTTTGATCTAGGACCTAAGGGAATATTCCCAAGACCACATCTTGGACTTGCTGCCAAATCTTTCCAATAAAAAGGATGGCTGTCTCACCACCTGTAAAGTGGTCAGTTCATAATGCCCAATTTGAGGTTATAAGACCCATTTCTTACAACACTAAAAACTGTTATGTGTACAACTTGTGATGAGAAACCCATGTGTGGGAGAAACCTTGTTTGGTGAATAATAGCCTTTCTATACATGGGCTTAGAAACCATTGCGTATCTCATGATCTATTTTCAATAAGACTGAAGTAAATTGGTAGTATTTTCTCTTCTGGGAAAACCCCCAAAACTAAACAAAAACAAATCAAACCTTAAAATGGTCTTGTCAAGGATAAAGTGCTTGGGAATGTGCATTCTTCTGATTTCCCTGCCCTATCATGATGCTCTCATTCAGCATCTATGCCAAATTGCAATTATGCCAACACTGAAAATGTAGATTAAAAAATATCCTCCTGTTTCCTATCTTACCACATATGTTTAAAGACCACACCCTAGCATATGAATGATAAATGAAAAGGATGGTTTTATTCACACTGAAGAATTTTTCAACTGTTGAGAGTTGGCCACCACCTTAAAAGACAAGATAATTCATGACAATGTGTCTGAGACTAAGAAGGCAAGCTAAGCCTTACTTCAGTGATTTATTTTTTTAAATGACTGGACTGTCATATCAGTAAATCATTTAGTTTATAATACAATTAGTTTATAATACATATTTTGCTAAAAATTATTTTTCAATATGCATTTCTGAAATTGGAGCTATATTAGGCATCAAAAAAAAAAAAAAAAAATCACCTTGCCTGGTGATCCCACACTTGTGCTTTTTCTGCTCTGCAAACTTAATAGCCTCACCTCTGCTTAGCCTTAGGGCTTTGAGCAAGGAGAAAGAACTAGTTCTGTGACCGTAAGAAAAGGCTTTCTTCCAAAGGGGAATAGATGGAGAAGAGATTGGGTTTACTGCTTTAAAGGCCATTTGACTTCACAAGATTCACTGCCCATATCCCTTGCCTCGAAGCATTGATGTATTTCTGGATCTGAACAGTGACTTCTGTCAGGTCTGAAATGTGAGTTTTGTAGAAATCTTGGCTATTTCTGAAGAATGGGGGAGGTGTTTTGAATCCTCGTCATCAAGAGCAGACATTTCCTGCCTCGGGTGACCACACCTCAGACAAGTCCCACACCAGCCTGGATTGGGACCCATAAGAGTGCCTTATGTGATTTCTGGCCCTGACCCCTCAGGCACTGATATACTCGTCTCTGGTGGGTCACTGAGACCAGAGTGCTAGATGATCCATAGTGAACTCTTCTGTCGTTGTTTTTTGAGAGCTTATGCTCGGTAGTTGCACTTTCGCTATGAGGCAGATGAGAGAATTTGCGTCTCTGCGAAGAGTTACTCATAGTTGACAGAGAGAATTCTATGATCTCTGCAGAAAAGTAAAAGACCTAAAAAATGAACTAGCTCAAATCTGGAAACAACAAGTCCAGCAAAACAATCAAATCATCTATCTTGTGAACCATTGTTTTTTTAAGAATGGCTTTTGGCTTACTCAGAAAAATTTTGCATCTGGCTAAAGAATCTGTGTTTTAAAGACAACTTTTGACAGTGAGTGAGTAATACTATTAAGTTTCCTCCTGGTTGCCCTATGCAGTGGGGTCCATGCAAGAAGGCAGTGTGATTTGGTGGATAAGAGTGAAATTTCTGGAAATGGACAGCTTGGGAAAGTTACTTATCTCTCTGTTGATTGGTTTTCTCTTCTGTAAAATGGGACTAGAAATAGTACCAGCCTCATAGGATAGTATACAATAGACAAAGGCAGAAGGATTATGGTAAGTACCCAGTTACATTATTTTTTATTATTCAATGAAAATATAAAATTTCCCTTGGCCTCCATGTTTCAGAATTTTTTTACTCTGCACATATTACAAACCAAAGCAATTATATGGTAAGGAGTAGTGCTTCTCAAACTCCCTATTGTTAAAATGCCAGTTTTTTGTTTGTTTGTTTGTTTGTTTCCAATCCATTACAGACCAGTACTTTAACAAAACTAATACAAGTGAATTACTAGGAAAATGAAATAAAAATGGGATAAAGGTATACAAGACCCAAGCGTAAAGTGCTGGATAAAATGTTTCTGAAAGCTTCCTCTCAATGTTCATACTTGTCTCTTTGTCATCTGGTCACAGGGTTCACAGATGGGCACCTGTCCACAGACCCCACCTGGAGTGACACTGGGTTCTCCTCAGGACTGTGGAGAACATTCTCTAGTGCTGGGGAACCGTGCCACTCCTTGAGGCGGCACTCCCCTCTAACTGCGGGCACTGAAAACACTAGGGCCAGCCCTTGGCCTTGGCTCAACCATCAGGTACAGACTTGGAATGAAGCTAGATAGGAGAAGCGGAGGGGCAGAGTCCGTTCCAGTAAACGGTAGAGATAGCAAGAGGAGCGCACTCCATTTCCAAAAGCACGAACAGTTGCGACAGCCGCAATTCTGGGTGGCGTCTGTGGGTGCGGATCCTCACCAGACCAGTATCTGGCCACAGCTGTGGTCCACTGTCCTTGGTGGGGAGCTTCTGGCTTCGGTTTCTGATTTTCCTGGAGAGTCAGGGATCTACTTAACATTCTTTCGACCAGTCCCGTCTGCTTAATTTAGCCAGTAGATTTGTGTTGCTCGAAACTAAGAACCCTAAGTAATTCACATGAATTTAAAAGACAAAGTCAAGCAGGTGCGCTGTCTTGGCATTTGACATCCCATTGAGTCTGACTATCCTCCAGCTGTTTAGAAACACTTTGGCATTCGCATCCATATTATTATCCCATTCCTAACCCTAGTTCTACTGACTTCTTTTTTTGTCTTGCTCCCGATTGCACAATCATGTGTGCAAAGGCACCCTTCAGTTTAGTTCCAAAATCAAGCTGAAAATCGATGAACATTTTATACTACATTCTGACAAGTTCAAGTGACACGGGCCAGTAGGGAGAACATGTGTCACAATTAGGTAGGAAATCAGTCTTCCTAGGCTGTCCTTTTTATGCCCCAAGGGAATTTATGCTGAGAATTCACTCTTCTGTGGCCCCGAACAAAATTTAGCCCTGCAAATTTTCCCATGTAGGAGACTTCTCAAGTGAAAGCCTCCTGCCATTTCATGGGTGACAGGTAGTTTTCTGCTCAGTCGATAAAAACCTCTTTAACCCCGAGAGAGATGCAGAATGGTGTGAGCTCACCTCCGGATGTGTGTGCCCTCCCATTCGTGGCAGGGTGCATGTGGAGGCTGTCCAGGCATCTTTTAAGAAAACTTTAGATTTCAAAAATAAGGAGATTAGGCCTGAGGATCGCCCCCCCTTTTAAAAAAGATTTTATTTATTTATTTGACAGAGAAAAAAAGCACAAGCTGCAGAGGGAGAGGGAGAAGCAGGCTCCCCGCTGAGCAGAGGGCATGACGCAGGGCTCAATCCCAGGACTCTGGGACCATGACATGAGCCAAAGACAGATGCTTAACCGACTGAGCCACCCGGGTGCCGCAGGCCTGAGGATTCCTTTTCCCCTCTTAACTGAGAGACTGGTTGCTGTCCTTAAGTTCTCCTCTGGTCATTATGAAAACTGAGTTTCCTATTTGATTCGCTAGCACACTTTGCATCAAAATACTTCCTCGTGTGTGATTTCTGCAAGGATATATAAGGATAAAAAAAATGAAGTAGCTGAAATTATACTTAGTGAAGACAGGACTTTGCTGGATGAATAGATTCCGTATCAAGATACAAATAATTATTGAGAGAGGAAACAAGGAAATCACCCATCACTGGTGAGTTAGCAGGGACCCCTGTCGCTACTTGGTTTTGTCTGAGGAGCCAGTTAGCTGACAGCAAGATCATTTGGGGATGAGGGAGTTCAGGGCAATAGTTCTTGACCTTGGCTGCATATTAAAACTACCCATTATCCATCCATGTCTGGTCCCACTTCTAGAAGGTCTGATACTCCAGAGAGTCTTCACTAGATAATACCCCAAATTTAGAAACCCCACCAGTTTCTGCACACAAACCTCAGAGTAAAAACTTACTCCTTAAAATAAGAAATTATTATCTTGTGTCAGCTTTTGAAACTTTCCTTTTTATAGTCAGGTATGTTTGTAGTCTAAACTCCACTTATTTATTTTTTTTGAAGATTTTATTTACTTATTTATTTGAGAGAGAGAGCACAAGCGGAGGGAGGAGCAGAGGGGGAGGGAGAGGGAGGGGGAAAGAATCTCCAGCAGATTCTGCTTTGAGTGTGGAGCCCATCGTGGGACTTGATCCCACCACCGACATCATGACCTGAGCCGAAACCAAGTCAGACGCTTAACTGACTGAGCCACCCAGGTGCCCCTAAACTCCACTTATTTATGATAACTGGGAGCTTCTATTTCAGTTTCCTTAAAATAAGTAATTCTTCACAATAAGTAATTGCAAAGTCAAACTCAGTTAACACTTACTGGAAAACATTTTTCGTCGTGTGGTGCATAATGGTTTGCCAGAGGCAAACTGATTTATTAACAGGAGACCCAGAACCCTATCCATAGGAGACAGGTAATAAGTATTTTGTGAGTTGATGAGTGAGAGATTGAGAGGACGTTCTAAACCTAAGTTCATTTAGTTTTGTCATGTGCTATATGTTGGATGATTGAATTTAAATTTAAAAAAAATGAAAACAAACTTTCATGTCCAAGAGTAGGGATTTTGAATATTTAATATCTCTGTGAATTTGCTTCTCTAGAGATCCATTAATCTTTCTAGATCACTGCATAGTTCAACTATCCTTTTTCCAGATTCAGAAAGGGTCAGCTGGCTTGTCTCTGATCACACAGCTATTAGCACCAAAGCCAAGTCAAACCCCAGCTGAGAGCATCGCATTCCCACCGAAGACGGCTATTACTGGATTCATGCAGTTCCTGCAACTGCTTACATTTACAGCGGTTTCTCGTTAGTAACATGCAGACATTTCGCCAAATATCCCAAAGTTTTCCTACTTATTCCTTGATTGTATTTTGATTATGAAAAGAGAATAAAACCCATGTAGAGATTTGAATGGGAGACTTTTCCTCAGTCACTCTGCTGTCTCGACTGACTTTATCATATTCAAAGGAAATTTAAACCAATGTGAATAGTTACGGAGATATTAATTTCCTTCATGTTGCTTGTTAATTTATGTGAAGGGTTCATTTAATCATATTTAAATTCCATAGATATTAAAGAAATGCAATTATCAAAGTACAAACAATCCATCTTTGTCTTTCTAATCCCTTGCTGTGTAGATCTGCGCAGTTGACAAGGTAAATAACACTGAATAATGAAATAATTTAAAAATGTTATTTGGAGGCATCTCTCAATGGGTAGCAAAAGACAGGTCCTATAATAGGGGAAATTAACAAATGAAACAGAGAAAATTAGTAATAACATAAATTTCTAGTTTGTCATTATTTCTGCACCATCGAGCCCATCTGAACTGCTGATGTTTCCCTTTAAAACAATTCATAATTCTTTCTAAACTCCTACTGGTCCAATCACCTGGCTGTTAAAGAAATTGCTGTTTTTAAATATTTCTGCAAAAGAGAAGCATTACCCTGATAGCTAGTTAACTCCCTGATAAGGTATCCATCTTCCACACTTGTCACTGTTCATCTTTAAAGGTCTGTCCTGCTTTATGTCTCTCCACACAGCTTCTTTCGTGACCTTCTAGTCTTGCTAGACTCAAGCCTGGACCTAAACAGGTGCTGGGTTTCAGCCCCATGTAAGTGTAGCTTGATTCCATGGATGCAGACCAGATCACTCCCATGAACTCCCCAAAGGGCCTGACCATGAGGACAACGTGAGCATAAAAGGACCATGCAAATCTTTCAATTGTCCTGGCAGACCACTCATAAACTACCCTGCTTTGAAGATCAGCCACATCTCTTTGAATGATGATCAACACAAAAGGTCCAGGAGGTTGGCTTTCTTCAGGATGATGGGGGACTAAAAGTCACCATACAATGACTATAACGGAAGCTGTTTATGTAGATGCCATATTTCTGTTCATAAAATCCCTATACATATAAATATAGAATCACATGATAAACTCAACTCAGATGCCCACTGACAGCCCCTTTCCTGCCAAATCTCTCTTCACGTTCCCTGGCAACTCCAACTAAAGATGGAAGATTCAGCAGCTGCCTCGCCAGTTTCGGCTCAGAATTTAATCCTCAGCCCAGAAAGCCTGGAAGTGATCTTCAATCTATTTAGAATTCATTCTCAGATCACAATCTAGTTTCCACATCTCCAAGTCCTTGAGGAATTCTCCAGTGTTTTGACCTACTCATTTCCTGCAGAAAACCTCGAACCCTTTTTTTCTGGTGGTCTTTTGACGGCACCACACTGCCTTCTGTCCACACGCCACAGCATAAGCCATACAGCCGACGAAGAATGTGAGTGAGGTCAGAGAAGGTGGAGGGCAGGCCAGGGTGAGCTCTTCATCTCTACATTAAGTGTTAGAGAAGGTGAAATGTACTTCCTTTTTAACGTATCTTCTTAAACCAGTGGTATTCCTATCCTCCTCCTCCCTTTTCAAAATGGGCTAGGTATTCTTGACACCTTCTGGCTGACCTACACTTGGGTTACACTTGTTCCAAGAAGTGAGAACAGAACCCAAAATCCTTACCAGAAGCCAGAAAACATCAATATATTAAAAAGCTTCCCAGGTGATTCTAATGTGAAGCCAAGACATGGCTCGGAGAATCCCTGCTGCCCGGTATTCACACCCTTATGTGATTGCCTCCCCTCAAGTGCGGGCTGGGTTTCGTCACCATCGCCTAAGAAACAGAATAGAGCAAAAGTGATGGGATGTCCCTTCTAAGATTCAGTTATAAAAGCAATGTGACTTCGGTCTTGTTACTCTCTCTTGCCTTCTAGGCTTGCTTGCTTTGATAAGAAGCCCACATAGCATGAACGGAGGTCAGTCTCCTGCCGACCACCAGGGAGGAACTGAGGCCCTCAGTCCAGCAGCCCGCCATGATTGGGCTGTGGCCCACCACATGAGGGAGGTGGGAAGTGGCCAGCGTTCCAGCTCAGCTTCTGGATGACCTTGTGAGAGACCGCAAAGCTCGAGAACCCAGCGAACCTGTGTCTGGACACCTGACCCATAGAGACAGTGAGAGAATAAATGTGTATTGGTTTTTCCTCCCCAAGTTTTATTGAGGAAAATGTGACAAATGAAAAGCTGTATGTATTTAAGGCCTACAACATGATGTTTTGATATACCTGTATATTGTGAAATGAGTGCTGCCACGGGGCCAATTAACATATGCACCACCTCACCTGGTTATTAGTTAATTTATTTATTTGAAGATTTTATTATTTATTTGTTTTAGAAAGAGAGAACATGCGGGAGTGGGGGGGAGGGGCAGGGGGAGAGAGAGAATCCCAAGCAGACTCCATGCTCAGCATGGAGGTGTGCTTGAGTTAAATCTTGCAGCATATTCAGGAGAAGAGCAGAGTTGATGAGCACGCTCTTCCAGAGAGAAGAGGCGCTGAGCAAAGTCACTGAGTTCATACACAGCACAGAACCACATGCCAATAACTCACACTCTTTGCTCTTGGGAAAGGAAAGGAGTGAGTGATCACAGGTCTGAGGGGGTGGTAGCACATAGAGCAGGAACCTTATCCTGAAAGGTGTGGATTAGAATTTACAAGTTATTCCAATTAAGAAAGATTTACATATCATGATTTATACATAAAGTAGAAAATATGCACTTCTCCATGCCTTAACGCACTCCAAATAGGTTTTCTTACCACAGTGCATCTTTCTAAAGTTTCTAACTAAAATCTAGGTTAGGTATGGACAAAAATGGGCTCATTTTTACCCCATTTCATATGAGTGATGGGCATTAGTCACAGATAAAATTAAACTTGTGAATACAGGAATTGTTTCTCATCAAAGTAACGTCTGGAAATTTCTGATCACGTGTGGCTATGTATATGGATATGTGTACACGTGTATATACTAGTGTACTTCTAAATAGGTATTTATAACCTACCTGTAAATGTTTTGGTGGTTTTCTCTGATGGGTACATTATATATTAGACATTGATGTTAGTAGTTTAATTCTATGTATGGTTAGGGGAACATCTGTCTCAAGACCATTTATGAACTTCACTCACCTAATAATTATTGTTTTGTGGTTCATTGTTGTGTCTACATGTGAACACCAAGTGCAGAATTAACAATAGAAAGCAAAATCTACATCTGTCTCATTTGTGCACCATTTCTGGGAAAAAGTGACCTTTTCTCTGGTTAATGCATGTGGTCGTGTAGATTTTGTCTTAGGGAAAAGAACTCCTCACAATTGTTTGTTTGTAAGAATTGGTTGGCCACTGTGGGCCTCCTGGGCTAAGGGGTCCCATTGTTGGCGTCTTTGAAGATAATGAGAGTGGGTGGGAGATCTGTTCTGCTGGGAAAATGAGAGAATTGCATGTGGTGGTGTCAGGAAGGGAGGAGTCATTTGATGTGGGCATTTTCCCTGCAGCTGGTATTTAGGGGATTATATTTTCTGACCCTTGAGGCACTTTTAATTTTCTCAACACGGAAAGGTCAGTATTTCATCTCAGCAACAATTATGGTGAAAACAGCTCTAAGTAAAAGTAGATGGAAAGTAATTGTCCTCTCCAATGGTACTATTGTACATTGTTTTCAAAAGGCTATTTTAAAGAGAGAGAGGAGGAGGGGAGAGGAAGTGGGGACAAAGAGAGACAGAGAGAGAGAGATGGAGAGAGAGACCCAGAGACCAAGCACAGAGTGAGCATAATGCTGAGCGAGGATGTGAAGGGGTTGGGAAGGAGGATGTTTCAAGGCAGTTAAAGACCTGTCATCAATTCTCAGCTTCCTCCACAGACTTGTGAAGGGGTGATGGGGAGTTCAGCCTCATGCAGTGCAAGAGGCAAGTAGAACAACCATCTTTGCTTCTGGATCCCTCTGACAAATCTAATGCCACATTGAATCTTTCTCTCTTTGGTTTTCCGAGAGTCTGCACTCTGAAGAATGCCCTCTTTTACATCCAGGAAGCTCCCATTGGCTTTCTAAGTTGTTTCTCCTGCTGGGAGACCAGGGTCTCTGCAAGCCTGTAGCAGAAAGCTGTGGCTCCTATGTGCCCTCTCTGGAACCTCTCCTGTGGGCCCACCCATCCCCACTTGGTGGGCTAAGGATGGAGCTGGCAGGTGGGGGGGTTGCCTCTCCCACAGAAGCTGGACAAGTGATGTCTGCTTACCTACAGGAGAACTTCTGGGGGGATGGAACGGATGCTTGGAACCAGAGATGGTTTCTCTCCTTATGAGATTACGAATTATTAGGAACATTTATGTTTAAAATGGTCATCCTTCCCATCATGTAAAGGGAATCCTTCAGTGAATGAAAGCAAGGCTGCAGAAATCAGAGCCAAGTCTTGGAAGAAGAGTCAGTTTGCTGCAACCATTCACAGAATACTTAAATTTAGCCAGCCTAAGGCAGTGCAAGAGCAGAACTTCTTAGGTGCACTAGCCAATGGAGTCCTTTTTAGCTTATGGCTAGTTTAAGGTTGGATTTCTATTTCTTGTAGTGAAAAAAAATTTTTTTTAATATCTTTTTAAATCGGATTTCTAAGTCTACGGATTCTACTGAAACCTCAATGTGTCTTGGCTACATTTCCACATTAACAGAAATCTGCACTATTTTTCTGACTTCTCTCACTACGTTTCTCTCCTCGCTCTGTAGCACCTGAACGAAATTATTCCTGCCAAGATCTGTTCCTCCCTTTTGGGAAATCTGAGGGCTAATCCTGTATTTTCATCCATTTGCACCTCTTAATCCTCAATACCCACCTGGAAGTCTGGTCAATAGAAGAGCAGGGATGGAGCACCCACCTCACTCTAGCCCATGAGGCTTACTCTCACCTTCCCATTGAGTCAGTACAGATGTGCTTGGTCTGGCTGTTCATATAACTGCCACTAAGCTGTGCCCCAATATCGTATCTTATACACAGGCTACCTCTCATCTTCAAACCTGCATATGGCTGAGCAGAAGAAGGCTTTGGTTTCTCAGGAGAACATGAGGATTTTCTTTCTGCCTTCTAGTTTGAGCAACTATAATTGTTCTTTTTTTTTCTTTTAAAGATTTATTTATTATGAGAGAGAGAGAGAGAACAAGCATGCAGGGAGGGGAGAGGCAGAGGGAGAAGGAGAGAGGGAATCTCAAGCAGACTCCCCACTAGTGAGGAGCCCGACACAGGGCTCGATCTCACGACTCCGAGATCATGACCTGAGCCAAAATCAAGAGTCAGATGCTTCACCGACTGAGCTACCCAAGAGCCCCTATTATTGTTCTTTAAAAGACAATAGAAATATGGACAAAGCAAATGTCTGTCATCTGGTAATATTCTTGCATATGTGGCCTGTGAGGCAGCCATGCTTGGGAGCCTGTGCCTGATCTAGAAGAAGGCTGTGACGGCGATGACATTTCCTGCTCACGTGTTCGGCTAAGTATCGGTTCTACTGTCATCACACCCAGTCCCAAGAAATGCCAAGGCATTATCTTGGCAAGGCCAGAAACAGGCAGTGTTAAAGAATACACAGGGAGCAGAAACATACCACTCTAGAATCTACGATGTAGTCTGTGGAGTAGAATTCACTACCACAGAGCAAATACTACCTTGAGCCACATTCTAACGAGCTCTATTACTGGAAGGAACTTTGTCAAAAAGTGTCGTGCAGAGACCCTGGAAATGGAAATCAGCAGATAAAGACCATGGTCTTACTGTGACAGCTCACTGGCTGTTTGGCCTTGGCCAAGAAACTCCCCCAGTTGGATCGTACTTCTCTAAATATCTGAGCAGGGGACTGGACTAGACAATGTCTAAGGCTCCTGTCAGTGCCAACATCCCATGAGTCATTTGGGCCCAGAGTCCAGTAAGTTTCCAAGAGGAGTCCAATGGTAAGACGTGCACTACCCTTAAGCATTTAAGTGGTTAAAGAATCCTTGAATCTGTTGGTAGTGACTATGGAAATGGGAAAATAGCAAGCCAGGTTGAGGAGAATTAATATGCTGATGAGCAAATATGAGAAGACAATGGAGGTTGGAATAAACAGTTTTTAAAGACAGGCTCCAAGGACCTGAATTTGAATAAGCTCATGAGAGCGTAAAATAAACCCAACATCACAAAGACTGAAATAATATCACTAAAATTGGGAGCTCTCAGTATCACGTGGAAGGTGCAATCAGAATTCCTCACTGGTAACCTGGCCACACTGGACTTCTCTGAAAATGAAGCAAGCAGGATGGCCAGAGGGCATTACTTGATATTTGGAAACTAAAAATGAAGTTTTGGAAATAACACCTAAAATAAAATGTCTGATTTAATTTTGGCCCAAGTTTGCTACTCTTAATAAATTTTGGCAACTCAAGGCTGTCAGACAGGAGAATATGTGTCTTTGTAAACAGGAGAGCATAAGGAATGAAATTTCATGACCAATAAATTGGTGGAAAACAGAAATTTATGTGTGCTGGTGTATTTTCTCCAAGTCTCCCAGCTGAGCATTGATTTTCTAGAAGTATTACCTTTTATTTACTATTTCTGCATATAAACCTTCAATGGCTCCACAGTCCCTATAAGATACAGTCTCCTCATCTTCATAATTGTCTGTAATTGGATGTTGATTCACATGTTCTGATCTTACCTCTTACCACCTGAGAAGGAACGAGTTTCAGTGATACAGCATGTCAACTTCTGAGTCAGGCCTGAGTTTGATTCTACCTCTGACATTCCCAAGCTGTGGACCTTTTAGAGCCTCAGGTTCCTTATCTGTAAGACGGGACAGTGTTTCTCAGCATTGGCACTACTGACATTTTGGGTAAGATAATCTAAGCAGCATCCCTGGACTTTACCTGCTAGATACCAATAGCATATTTGTATTTGTGACAACCAGAAATGTTTACAGATATTGCTCAAAGTCCCCCGTGGGGCAAAATCATCTTAGGCTGAGGATCTCTGAGTTGAGGTACTTATGCTTGTCTCATGTGTCATTGGGAACATGGAACACAAGAAGGATAAGAAACTTCTGGTACTGCCTGGGCCCCATAGTTGCCTATGCATCTTCTTTCTTGATTCCAGAATTGGTGAAAACATGGGGGACCTTTAAAGACTCCAACTATCACCTCCTTGCATCCCTGCAGCGTCTACTCAATGTTGAGACATAGATAATTGGCTTCCTTGATCTCTGTTCAGGTGATGGTGACTGGCTTTGAAAACCTAACTTAAAAAAAAAAAAAGATTGATTTGAGAGAGAGAGCACGTGCGAGTAGAGGGTGGGGCAGATTGAGAGAGAAAATCCTCAAGAAAACTGCCTGCTGAGCATGGAGCCCAACGCAGGGCTCGATCCCAGGACCCTGAGATCATGACCTGAGCGGAAATCAAGAGTCAGCCGCTTAACCGACTGAGTCACCCAGGCGCCCCGAAAACCTAACTTTAAGTGACATAGATAAGGAAGAGGAGGGAAAGGATCCAAGGTATATTTTTAAAAATCCAGTATATTAAAAATAGATATTATAGGGGTGCCTGGTGGCTCAGTTGGTTAGGTGACTTCCTATGGCTCAGGTCATGATCTCAGGGTCCTGGGATCAAACCCTGCATTAGGCTCCCTGCTCAGCAGGGAGTCTGCTTCTCTCTCTGCCCCTCCCCTGCACTCGTGCATGTGCACGCTCTCTCCCTCTCTCAAATAAATAAAATCTTGAAAAAATACATATTATGTATTTATTAAGCTATGTTAGTGGAAATTTTTCCAGACCAAATTGTGTATCAGTCACTTATAGTTCATGGCCATAAAACAGTATTTTATTACACTAAATTTCTAGTGATCCACTGTATACCCATAGTACGGTAAGGATGAATCTATAAAATAATACCCTAGGTAATTTAAATGTGGAAAAAAATGGGAAAATCGGAAAAATGGTTCTATTTTGGTTTTGACCAAAGAAGCAGAGGCAAACAACTTAAATCAGACAAAAGAATAAAAATAATTTGGCTTTTTTAAATAGAAAGAAAAGAAAAGATAAACGAAAAAAATGAACACCTGGCCAATGTAGGCTTGGTCGCTTATGAATTCACATATGGACAAAGTAGTGCAAATGTGTATATCAGATCATTCCCACCAGAGCATCTCTTTGCAAATGAAATTAATAGACACATAAGGGTATTGTCTGTTGTGTATAAACACCATACGTAACAATAAATGCCTTCAGAGAAATCTACAGTTTTCAGATCCCTTGGAGCTAACCATCATAAAAGGGCTTAAGCTGCAAAACCATTGACTTTCTCCTTCTTTCATCCAGTGAATACCAAAAGAATACTTTTCCTGACCAAAATATTGGCTGAAAGGTTTAGTATAGAATAATCCTTTATCTTTGCTATCAATGATGATGTGTTATTTATGGTTATTATTCATATGATGAATTGTTTGAGATATATATATATATATCTCCATCTTTTTCATTCTCTAATAGCTGTAAGGTTATTCATATGATGAATTGTTTGAGATATATATATATATATATATATATTCTTCCATCTTTTTCATTCTCTAATAGCTGTAAGGTTGAAATTTGCTATGGTTCTCTTGGAATGTTGTAGAATTCTAATGTGAAAAAAGAAATGGAATAAGACTGGAATATGAAGCCATGAACTTGGAAAGAAATCCAAACTGCCATATTGATGAATGCTACATTTTCTTGAGTCTCTGTGCCAGCTTGTAACAACTGTTTAAGTTGTCTGTTTTTATTTCCTCAATTTATGGCTGTTGGTCCTTGAAACAGAAACATTTCAAACATATGCATCAAATAATTATACACATATATATCAGAAACTGTATATTATGTATTGGAAATCACCCTTTGCAAGTCATCTTTACATATATCTGTTAGTAGTTAAAAAGATTCAGAACTTCACTGGAGGAGAAAGGAAACTGTTTTTTTTTTTTTCTGTATAATTAAACTAAGCTCAAATATGTCGTCTGATCCCAATCCAATTGTGTTGGTTTCCCACTTTGCCTAGGACTACAAGAAAACATTCATTACTTTTACCAACTAACTCCCTTGCTAATAGACTTTGAATAATTCCTCATTTCCAGAACAGTGGTTTTCAAACTGTGTTCCTATGAGTGCTAGGGTTCCAAAGACCTATGTCAGGGGCTGCCTGAGGAACAAGGTGGAATCCATGGGGATGGGTTTGAAGACCCTTCTCTACACTCACTCCCAATGAGCACAGCTTCAATTCAATCTAAATAACACACGGAACCAAAGATTTCAAAGGAGGATCTGCTACTGGAACCAAAGTTACCATGGATTTCTTAAGATTTGTGGAATGACAACTTGGAGAAGAGAATCTGAATTCATTTCATTAAAATATTCTTCTGCAACCCAGGCCCATATTAAGCCTGCTTTTGGGACAGGAGGACACAAGAGGAAAGGGGGAGGAAGGGAAGAGGAGAGCGGAGAGTTTTCAAAGAACATAATTTGCAAGAAGTGAGAAGGACATACACTTCCTCTGCCACCAGGTTCTGTGGCAAGTGGCAAGTGAAGCCTGATAGATCATTCCCTGGCTGAGGTTTGCAGAGCATCATGACTAGTAGACGTGCCCGAGCACCACGAGTATTGGAGAGAAATGCTCCTACAGTGGCAGAGCAGTGGAAGGGACCACTGAGATTCCCCCAATGTTTAGGGAGAGGAAACGGGTTCCAGCAATGTCTTGGGCTTGAATATGGAGATGAAGAAGGTAGTTGGAGGTGGGTTCAGAAGGATGTGCAGTGTGCTTAACATAAGAGTAAGGCAGGATGCCTCCTACAGAAGGCAGACAGACCACGCTTATCTAAGTCCTCAGGGGCCCATCAACCCTAAGAGAACTTTGAGGATTTAAGATCCCTGCAGACCCATAGGTTGCTACACCTAGAAAACAAACAATGAGCTGTGCAACCCATTTGAGTGGAGAGTCTCAACTCATTGAGATATATACTTGGAACAGATTTTCTCCATTAATTACTAATTGTGTTTTTGTTTTATTCAATTGTAAGAAACACCTTAATTGATACATCATTTTTCAGTCATTTTCATTTGTGAAGATTTTTCCAGTCCAGTTTACACCCCAGTCTCTTACTCAATTCAAAGCTTTCTCCACCTGCTAGATTTATGGCTCAAGCGGCTCAAGGGGTTGTGTGTGGTCTCTGTTCTTATTCCTGAGAAACCCCAGCTACAGTTCACTGGTCATAGCTGACTGACACATTCTCCTCTGCTTGCCCAAAGCTCCAGTCCTCTTTCCCAAACACACACACACACACACACACACACACACACACACACACACATACACTTTGAGTTCTTTTTAACTCAAAATCCTTGATCCTGCTCTTCCTTCCCACTGAGCCTGGAGCTCAATGCGGGACTCTATCTTACCACTCTGAGATCATGATCTGAGCCCAAAGCAAGAGTCGGATGCTCAACCAGCTGAGCCACCCATATCGCACGCAGGTTCAGAGCACGGACTCTCGGGCCATATTGCCAATTCTAACCTTACTGATTTGGGGAAAGGTCGCTTTGTCTCTCGGTGCCTTAATTTCTTCACCTGCCATCTGGGGATAGTAATTGCGCCTAACTTGTAGGACTCTTGTGAGGAAAATGATTTTAAAAGTGTTTACAATAGTGGTTGGCTCTGAACTGTTGGCCATGATTATTATTACTAATACTATGATCTCAGCTGGGCTTGAACCCAGTTCTTATTACACGGATGATGATGGAAAAACAAACCTTCAGCACCTCTCAGGCTCAGTGTTTAAACTAGAGAAATGAGAGGGATGAATAATCTCCTCCGTCCCCTCCTGTGGTGAGGGTTTACAGAAGCTGGCTGGAGCAGCAGAACAGGGACACCCTTACCTGATATCGCGGGAGTGAAAACTAGTAACACCTTTCCGGAAGGCAGTGTTACAGTATTGTTTATAATTTAATATGTGCAAACTTTCAATCTTAGGCATTTTTAGTTTTTGCAATTTATCTTCCAAAAAATACTTACATACATGCAAAGAATAAATATATGAGAATGCATATTGAAACACTGCTTATGATGACACAAGATATGCATTTATTAGGAGTTGGTTAACTATCACAAATAATGCTACTTTAGTTTATAGCCATTAAAAAGGAGTTTGATACTCATGGGACTAAAAAGCCAAGTGGAAAAAAGCACCAGTTGTAAATAACATGTATATCATGATCCTATCAAAGAAAGAAGGAGAAGAAAGAAAGAGAGAAGGAAGGACATAAGAGAAAATGAAGGAAAAAGGAAAGCAATAAGAAACACATGCGTATTTTAGCATATGTATGGAATACTACTTGAGAAAACATTTACCTGACAATTACCAGTAGTTATTCTGGGGGTAGAATTATGGATGTCTTTATCTTCCTACCTTATATATTTCTTCATTCTCTAAATATCTTAAACTATAAGTAAACATTACTTTGGTAATTAGGAAAACAAAGCTATTATATATATGTATTTATATTTATATATATGTATATATATTTAAAAGAACAATCACAGAGTTTGGAATCAGACAAGCTTGGGCTCAAATTGTAACTTTATAACGTTTTGGCAGTGTGACCAGGGACAAAGTACTGAAAATCTCTGAATCTTAGTTCCTTTAGCTTTCAAAGGGATAATATCAAGTTCTCCTTACTATTTCAAGAATTAAGTAGCAGATTTAAATTCCTTATTGCACAGCCTGGCATACTGTAAATGTTTCAAAAATGTCCATTCTCTTCCCTCTCTCTATGCTAATTATGAAATACCTGCATACTAAGCTGTTTATCTTTAAACAACTGAAATAATATTTCTCAATAATGATTTAATTTTATTCTATGACGAACACAAATTTAATAGATCAAATTTGTGATAGTCCTGTCTTAAATGTATCTTTTTTCCTAAGATCATTTTTATTTTAGAGGAGATAGTTTCCTATATGTACATTAAGGTGGAAAAGTAATGGTTAACTACCTGTACTATTTTACAGTAAGCCCATCAGTAGGCCCATCAGGACAAAGGATATACAGAACTTTTTTTGTCCCAACCCATTTACAAGCACTGCAGAGTGTAAAAGAGTTATTGTTTCATTATAAATTTTTGCAAATATGTATTTATGATTTATATAAATATACACACATATGTAGAAAAATCTCTTCTTCACATTAATAGTAGTGATCTTTAAAATACAAAATTGCAGGAAAATTTTTTTAACTCATTTATATTTTACACATTAAAAAAATTTTACTGTGGGGCACCTGGTTGGTTCAGTAGGAAGAGCATGAGACTCCTGATCTCGGGGTCATGAGGTGGAGCCCCATGTTGGGTGTAGCGATTACAAAAAAAAAAATCTTCAAAAAATTTTTTTAATATATATATTTTTTAAATAAACAATGTACACTAGATATTGCAAAATTTTCTTATATTTCAAATATGTAGAATTAAGCAACAATAAAAAATAAACCAGGATCTTAGATAATCACTTTGTTTTTATTTTCATCAAGATTACCAGGGCAAACTTTCAAGCTAATTGTGTTCCTGATTTGGGTGAGGTCAACTAAACTCTGCCAAGGAAGTGAGAACAATGAATTTTGACTTGTTTCTAACATTAGGAAATACACTGGTCTTATCATCACAATGGTGGACTAATACCCTGGTTTCATTGTAAACAATTAAACAAAACATTGGTCAAGAGGTGGATGGGTACTATTTAGGGAACAGTATCTGCTTTTTGTGGCCCATCTGAGTCTGTTATGATTGAGCAGTTTAACTGGGGTATTTGTGAGAAAGAGAGTAACCATTCCAGTGCCCACTCATAGAACGTGACTCAATAAATCCTGCTAAGTTAATATACTGGGAAATTGCTGTAAGTGGTGGGGGCTGTTTGTGGCTGGGTTCCCTAGGAGAATAATTTACTTCAAGCTGAGAGCATGAATATGTCATAGGCGGGAAAGCATGTGGGAAAATATGAAATATTATACTCTTCACATGTTCATATTCAAAAAGGATTAAAAACATCATCCAGTTTAATGTCTCCTTTTATAGAAAAGCACCTGATTTGAACTGGAACTTTTTCTTGACCCCGAACCTGAGCCAGATATCCCAACTCAAACTTCTTCCTTCTTTTCTTTCCACCAAAACATGCTAATGTAATTAACATTCAGGTAAGGTCGCATGGCAATTAGGCCTAAGATTACCTAGACAGATTCTAAATCCTTTTGAATGACGGGATAGTTAACATGCTGGGTAACAGGATGTTTATAAAAAAAAATGCTTTTGAAATTTGATTTTTTCACGTTTAGGCTGACCTATTCATTACAGTCAACTATGAAATGTACACACTTATGAGGACAAACACTTAATGCTGCATGTCCAAATGAACCAAGCATGTCTAGGCGCTCTACAAATATTTGTCAGATAAATTGCTAACAGATGGTTATTTACTATCTGGATTTCACAGCTCCTTTGCCTCTCTCTCTTATTTCTGCTTCATAGTCTGGTGCCTGAACCATTTCTCTCTAAAGGCAAAAAGATGAAATCAGAGTAAAGAAACTCCCAAGTGGTCCACTTTATTCTATTGAACATTTTGGTCCAATGGCTTGGCAAAGAGAAACTTTGTAAATGTTGATGAAAACAGTCTGTTACATCTCTGTCACTGTTCATTAAGAGAGTTGAAAGGATCAAATATCCATATGTCATTCAAGAAGATAGCCAGTGTTAACAAATGCGAAGTTTAGAGTTGTGTCCCTAACAAATTCAAGCTCTGTGCAACTGCCACATTGATTTTTCTAAAACCATCAACATAGGGGAAATTTCAAGTTCCTGATCATAAATGCAAAACCCTTGTTAACTGCACTCCTGCCCATACCCTTACCTTCATGCCACGCCCCTTCCTGCCGTGCATTTGATAATCCAGGACTCTGAACAGCTTTACTCCCAAATCAGAGCATGAGTGTACCTCAATGTACAGGACACCGAGGGCATGGACTGCAGAAAAGCAGTGTGCTGTGCCCCTCCAGGAGGTGTCCTCCCAGATTCTCGATGGTAAACATCTCTACAGCCATCCGATTGGCCAGAATTGAGTCCCATCGCTCAGGTCCCAGGAATAAATAGATGCTCCTTTTCCACCTCTCACTACCCCAACCCTTCGCCCCAAGTACCCCTCCTCAACTCAGGGCCTTTGCTGAGCTGTGGCCTCTCTTTGGCAGGTCCTTGGGTCTCTTCCTTCAGCTAACAGTTACTCTCTCATCTTTTAAATCTCTGTTCAAGATATTACCTCCTTGAAAAGACAAAAGAGAAGCCAGAGACTATGCCTTGAGTCCCACCTCCCCCCATCTGCCCTGGGCTAGGCCAGATGGCCCTTGCCTGTGTTCCATGGTACCCAGTGGTAACGTGTTTAATCCCTACATTCACTGTGTTGTATTGGAGCATGGGGCTTCTGAACACCGACTGAAGCCAGTGTACCTGGGCTCGACTCCTGGTTTCTTTGTTTGCCAGCAGAGTCAGGTTCCTCTTTTGTAAAATGGACATTATTGAATTGACCTCAAGAGAGGAGGATTAAATAAGAAGTATCTCTAAAGCTTACAAAAGTGAGTCCTCAGTGGGAGCTATTAGCAGTGTTCACCTATATCAGCTCTCCACCCTTGATATCCTGGTTTATTTTTCTCAGGAAAAGACTTCTTAATTATTTGTGTATCCCTCACCCCGTCCACACTACTTGGCATCTATAAGCCCCACATACATGGCAAGCCAAACTAAACTTGTAAGAATATGAAAAATAATTTCAAAGTCATGGAATGATTCGTCCTAGAACTGGAAATGCCTAAACATCAATATTTAGTTCCAAGTTCATAGAGCAAGGAAGCATTCTCTGAAGGCATAGGGAACGATTTTTTTCTCAGGGAGGAAACAATTAAACATTTAAGATTCTACCCTTGACTGTAAACATGGCCTCCTCCAATGGCGCAGTCCACACATAGCTTCTGACTAATACCCAAAGGCTTTATGTTCTTGCAGGGTATTCAATTATAGTTTTCAACAGAAAGTGTAAATTACAGGATGCCTGATAAATTCATCCAAAAATACTAAGAAAAACAGATGGTATTTTCCAAATCTTATCAAATGGTTCCCTTTCTCCTCACTCACCAGGGTAGTTTTGTGCCAAATATGATGGAAAAGTAATTTGCCTGCCCCTGATCATTTATACACTCCAGAGGGAGGGGTTGTCGGAGTAAGTAAGATATATTGATTTCCCACACACTGCTCTCTTCCTTCTGGGTGGTTAAAACAAAAACAAAGTATTTGATTTCCTCCATTTTTCTACTGATGAAAGATGACAGATCCAATAGCTGAGCTCACAAATGGAAATCTTTATTATGTATGATTATAATCTTTCTCTCTGTTTCCACTGTAACCAATCCAATATTGGAGAGATATTCCAAAGTCTGCAAAGATAGTGCTAAGGGAACTACTCTCTAGCATGGACCGATGGGACTTTTCACCATCTCCTTATATGCTCAAAGACCTGGCCAGCTGTGACTTTGATGAAATCGACAGGGCGAGCACAGAGAGAATAGGCTGTTTGTGCTTCGTGGTTTGTATTCTAGATCTCCTTAGCTCCCCCAAACCACATTAATTACTTATTAGAAAGTATTAAGGACAAATTGGAAGTGTTGGATGAGATACATGGCAAATAATATTTATTCAATTCATATAGATTTAGCCTTGAGAATTACTGTACATTAAGAGATTCATGGTGACTCTCACTCTCAGGCAAAACGAGAGGAGAAAAGTGTCCTCATGCTGCAGAGCATATATTAAATCACTGGAACGATCCATTATTTCATTAATTCCAATAGACTTCTGTTGCTGGTAAAACGAGTTCTAGCCTCTTGGAGGACAGGGAGAGGACAAGTTCCTAATAGTCTGCATTCCTATGGTTAAGTCCTGTAGTGACTCAAAGTGTGTTGTACTTTGTGAGTGATTCTAAGAGCAAGTCTGTTCACAAGTTGGACTTCATTTTGCATTCAGCCTAAAACAGGAAAAGAGGGCATTTACGCCTCATTTTCAGACGGAAAGTACTTGACTGATGAAAAATCCTCTGAACAGTGGTAAGACTCTCCAAAAGACAAGGGAATGCCAAAAAAAAAAAGGGAGGCGATTGTGAGCTGACCTGGCAACATGTTCTCCAGGAAATGGCCGGGTGTGAGTATCCTTGCTGATTACACATAAAATAGCTCCAAAGCAATGTTCTCTATCAGGCAAGGCTGCATTTCAGAGCTGTGTTTTCCCAAGGAAAAAGAAAGAGCCCTCACATAGAGCCCTTTTGGAAAGAGGCTGAGCAGCTCCAGGAGCAGAGAAGTTAGGAGGTGCTCCTGTGCATCGGCAAACAGGGCGGGATCACAGGCAAGGAGAAGATGAGCAGGGCGCACAGCACAGCATGCATGCAAAAGGAAGATCCAGTGTGGACTTACTCCTCCAGGATCTTTTTTTTTAAAGGATTCAGGACAACACAAATCAAGAGCTTAGATCATTATGTGGGAAGTCCATCTCTTTGTTTTACTTTGCGGATGAACTCTCTGGAGGGGAAATGGTAGGTAAAGGTAAGGAAGAAACAGTAACCTCTGGATTTTAAATCACAACTAAGATATCCGAACGTCAACAATAAAGGAGGGCATCTGACAGTGCTTGGCTGCCATCCCCAGTTGACTGGGGAGGAAAGGTTGGGAGGGAGAATTAAATGAGATAATGCTTGGAAGCACCTGCTACAATGCCCAGCACATATGTTCTATGAAAAAAGCTATAGTTCTTGGGGTGCCTGGGTGGCTCAGTCGTTAAGCGTCTGCCTTTGGCTCAGGTCATGATCCCAGGGTCCTGGGATCGAGCCCCGCATCGGGCTCCCTGCTCCACGGGAAGCCTGCTTCTCCCTCTCCCAATCCCCCTGCTTGTGTTCCCTCTCTCGCTGTGTCTCTCTCTGTCAAATAAATAAGTAAAATCTTTAAAAAAAAAGAAAAAAGCAAAAAGCTATAATTCTTAATCATGATATTAATAACTATAACAAATGCCTGAGCTTTAAGAGGCCCTCCTACCTGTCATTCAGGAGATGATGACGACATGATCACAGTCTATATGGCTGGGTAAGTGGTCTCCCTGGGACTGATCCCTCCCCTATGATCCAGCGTTGGTTTGCCTGATCAGGGAGCCCTTTCAAAGACATGTCCCCTTCTCTCCAGAAGCTGTGGTCCCAGCAGGTGAAGAATATTGTGCAATTTCTTTTCAAAATTATTGCTTTTCCACACAGAAACACATTTGTGATTCTCCCTTGAATTGATCAATTCATAGGTTTCAAATACTTTCTTATCATGGCCTATATTGCCACACCCTCTTTCCACAAGCTTTCCTGCCACCCCTCACATTTACATAAAGTTTTCCCACATTCAAAAGTATTCATGATGAATTTAACTTAAAGTTGGGTTAAGAGCCTTCATGGGTGGTCATGCTTTTCCAGGATGTTATGGTGTCTGGACATGTGGGATACCTAAAGCTCTAATGTCTACAGGTGGAATCACTGGTGCTTACAGAGCCCACTCCTGGAACCAGACTGCTGGTTCAAAGCCTCACTCCGGCACGTCAGGTATGCTGACCCATCACTCTGGACCTCAGTTTTCTCAGCTGTGTAATGGAGACAGTAAGAGTACTTCACTCATAGGAGCATTGGATGAATTAAGACCTATTTAGTCTCAGTGGGACTAAATCCAGATAAGCTGTCAGAACACTAGCAGTAATTTCATTTCAAGAGATGAAAAACTAAAGTAACACATAAAAAATTTGTGTTTTGAATTAGTAGTGATTTGGTTCTTCCGACTCATTCATTCATCTATTCATTTATTCGCCAAATGTTTATTAACCTTCTATTAGAATGTCTCTTTCAGACACAAAGAAAAGAAGAAAAATAGATGCTACATTTTAACAGGCATATCAAGAGAAGAATCACACACTGCATTCATCATACAGGTAGGTGGCTTTTTGCAAATACTTAAATCACAGACCAAAGGATAAAATTTAGGAGTGGGCCAAAGCTATAAAGAGTTTTTAATACATGGAAGAATCACTTCCATAAACCATATATCAGTGGAGTTCATTAAACTGCACATTACTAGCGCAATCATTTATACATGCAGTTTTAAGAACACCCCCCAAAAACATATTCAATCATGGCAGCTGCCATCTTGGGGTTACTTTTCCAGAAGAGAGAATAATTCCAGGCAACAGCATTTGAACACATTAACCCCTGGCTTTGTTTCCTTTTAAACAGCCAAGGATTCAGTGCTCCCTAAAAATACTGTTTGAAATAACAATGAAACCCCCCAGAGTTTCTGGAGAAGCAACAGGGGCTCCTCCTTCTTCATGAAACAAAGTTTGGGCTCTCAGCCACAACAAAAGTCCTGCAGTTATTTTGTTGCAGTAGAAAGCTTGACACTTAACTTAAAGTTCTGCCTGAGCTCAACCATTCTATTAAAACATGCATGCGGGGGGCGCCTGGGTGGCTCAGTCGTTAAGCGTCTGCCTTCGGCTCAGGTCATGATCCCAGGGTCCTGGGATCGAGTCCCACATCGGGCTCCTTGCTCCACCAGAGGCCTGCTTCTCCCTTTCCCACTCCCCCTGCTTGTGTTCCCTCTCTCGCTGTCTCTCTGTCAAAAAATAAATAAAATCTTTAAAAAAAAAAAACATGCATGAGGGAACACACACAAAATCATCTTAGTTTCAGTGTTGTTCCTGCCGTATTGAACTTCCTTCCAGACTGGAAAAAGTAGCTATTGAGGGGGGCCTGATGACATCAAGGGCTGGAAAAGCCTTGTAAATTGTCACCGAAAGATCAGATTATCTGAAACCATTCTTCAAGGTACCTAATTGTACATGAGGAATTGTCGACTTGACAGAGGATTTTTGTCAGTTAAATTCCTAGAAGTGCAATTGCTGGGTGTATCAGTCACCTACTGCTGTGTAACAATCAATAATCAACTAACTTAGTGGCTTTAAACACCACCAGTCATGATTTCACAGTTGTTGTGGGTTGGGAGTCTTGGCTGGATCTTCTGTTCAGGATCTCCCTAGGCTGCAATCAAAGTATTGGCTGGGCCGTGTCCTTTCTAGAGCTCAGGAGTCTTTTTCAAAGTGACATTGTTGGAAGATGGTGGTGGCAGAACTGAGGTACCTGTTCCCTTGCTGGTTGCCCACTTGCTGGTTGCCCAGCTCTTAGAGGTTGCCTGCAATTACTTGCAGGTGACCCCCTCACCACAATGGCAGTTTACTTTATCAGGGCCAGCAGAGAATGTCTTTAGGAAAGCCCCAGTCTCTCCTTTAAGGGCTCTCACCTAATCAGGTCAGGCCCACCCAGAATAATCTCCCTTTTGATTAAGTAAAAATTAACTGATTTGGGTGCTTAATTACAACTGCAAAATTTCTTCACCTTTGCTATATAGTGCAACCTAATCAAGAGAGTGAGCTCTCATCATATACATAGGTCCTGTTCACATTCAAAGGAGGGAATGATGCAGAGCTTGTACACAGGGGGCAAGAATTTTATAGACCATCTTAGAATTCTGCCTTGCACCCTGGGCTAGAGTATTTACTTAAAAAAATTGGATCGGGGGCACCTGGGTGGCTCAATCGGTTAAGCATCTGCCTTTGGCTCAAGTCATAATCCCAGGGTCCTGGGATTGAACCCTGTATCTGGCTCCCTGCTCAGCAGAAAGCCTGCTTCTCCCTCTCCCTCTGTCTGCTGCTCTGCCTACTTGTGCTCTCTATCTCTCTGTCAAGTAAATAAATACAAGTCTTAAAAAAAAAATTGGATCCATATTGCCAAATTGTTCTGTCAAGAGTTTGGGACAATTACCAGTCCACCAGTGTATAAACATGCTATTTCCTCACATTTTTTAAAAAAGATTTTATTTATTTATTTGACACACACAGATAGAGAGAAATCACAAGGTGGGGGGGGGGGGCAGAGGGAGAGGGAGAAGCAGGCTCCCGGCCAAGCAGGGAGCCTGATGAGGGGCTCGATCCCAGGACCCTGGGATCATGGCCCAAGCTGAAGGCAGACGCTTAACCGACTAAGCCACCCAGGCACCCCTGTTTCCTCACATTTTAATAAATATTCAAGATGACTGGTCCTTTCCTTTTTTCCCCAGTTTGGTAGGAGAAAAACATTTTGTTATAGTTTTAATTTCTATTTCTTTGAAGAGGAGATTGAGCATATTTCATGTGTTCACACATCTCCTAAGAATTATCTTTTTCATACCTTTTTGCTTTGGTTTCTTCTTAAGTTGGGCTGTTTCTTATTTTTTCATATTGATTTATAAGAGCTATTTCTATGTTATGGAACAAAACCCTTCTTCTGTTTTTATGTGTTGCAATCATTTCTCTCTCTTTTGGCCTTTAAACTTGTTCTCTCTCTCTCTCTTTTTAGTTAAGGAGAACTTTTTAGAACAAGTGTATAATAGCAGAAAAATTTTGTGTCAATCAGCTTGCTGAATAAATTGATGTATATTCATGTGATGGAATACTCTGAAAACATTAGAAAAATGAGGTCGATTTAGAAGATATGGAAATGGAGAGAAGGAAGACTTTAATATTTCAGTTAGTAGGAAAGCAAATTATAAGATCTGTAATTGTGATCCCATGCTTGATAAATAGTTTGTTTTGCCTATTTGAATAATTATTTTTAGAAAAATGTCTGGAATGACACACATCAAGATATATCCACACACCACAGTGGATTTATCTGGAGAACTGAATTAGACAGTGAGCTGTGGCTTTTTATTTCATTTACTTCCATATCTTTTCATTTAGTTTTACAGTAAATGATCTTTGATTTTATATTGGAAAAAAAGATGAGTAATGAGGGGCACCCGGGTGGCTCAGTCAGTTGAGCATCCGACTCTTGATTTCAGCCAAGGTCATGATCTCAGGGTCCTGAGATCAAGCCCTGTGTCGGGCTCCATGATCAGTCTGCTTGGGATTCTCTCTCTCTCTCTCTCTTTCTCTGCCCCTCCCCCTGCATGTGCTCTCTCTCTTTCTAAGTAAATAAATAAAAACTTTAAAAAAAGGAAGATAAGTAATGATATAATGATGTTTAATACACTTTCAATATGAAATGTCACATTTTATTGGATCTTAGTTAATAGAATATTGCTAATCTTATTTTATATTTGAGGGATATTCATTTAACAACAATTTAACATTTTTTTCCATTTTTTTACACCAGGTGAGTTAGTCGTAATTTTCCCAGTTGGCAAGAGGAGATAACTGGGTCTCGGTGAGTCTGCTACTTGGCTTGTGGTCAGAGGGCTGGTTAGAAGGGAAAGTGGAGCTGTAATCAAGGTGTTCAAAGTCCTGTCCGAGGGGCGCCTGGGTGGCTCAGTCGTTAAGCGTCTGCCTTCGGCTCAGGTCATGATCCCAGGGTCCTGGGATCGAGCCCCATATCGGGCTCCCTGCTCCTTAGGAAGCCTGCTTCTCCCTCTCCCACTCCCCCTGCTTGTGTTCCCTCTCTCGCTGTGTCTCTCTCTGTCAAATAAATAAATAAAATCTTAAAAAAAAAAAAAAAAAAGTCCTGTCCGAATATTGATTCTACACCGTCACCCCTAAATGGGAGCATCCTGTGTGCACCCCACACTGGAATAGGCTGGTACGTACAGAAAAACTAAATAGAAGCCCTCAGTAAATTCACTGCATCAGAAGAGCACACAGAAACATCCGGTAAGAACAAAAAGGAAGTCATTTCCCTCAAGTTGAAAGAATGCATTTCTTAGAAGGATTTATTTTCACATAGTAGTTAACTCAGAGGGATCAGGACAATTAGGCACCAAATTGCATAGAAGAGGAGGTAAGAGATGGCCCAGCCAGGCGTTTGCATCTGGGAGCACAGCTCCCACGGAAGGCTGGGGGCTGAGCTGGAGGTCAGGTGTGTCCTCCCTGAGGGAAGGGGGAACCAAAATGGATCCTGAAGCTTAAGGAGAAAGACATCTTCCTACAGGTGTCCCTAGCCATTTGGATTGTCTTATATTCATGACTCTTAGTTATTTCTGAAGCTTTTTTTTTTTTTTTTTGAGGAGGGGAGGTTCTGTTGGTGACCACACTTTATCCCTTGTGACAGAAATAATGCCATTTATCTGCCAATGCCAAAGCCCTCGTCCCCTCTGCAGCACACACACCTGCTCTGGGCCCTCTCCCTGTGGCCTCCAGTATACACCCTTTCTTAGTGTCTGGTTTTCCCTCATCCCCCCCTGCCTCCTCCCTTGGGGCCTGAGGGAAGCTGTGGAGGCACTCGTCTCCTTCCTGAGCCATGACCATTTCTCTCCATTCAGCCCAATCCTACTGCATATTCTGCTCCTGGCCTCCTCCTCCTCCAGCACGAGGGAGGCAAGGCCTGGCCTCCCACCCCCACCCTGCCCCAGGCTTTCTCTCATTGCTCTGGCCAGGAACATCCCCCCCCCCCCCCCCCCCCAGGCAGGGACAGGAGCAGGCCGCCTTCAGAAATGTTACCGCCCTTATCTGGAGCCACCCTAAGGCCTCTCAGCCTACTTCAGGAGCTGCAAGCGGCTCTAGAAAGAAGGCAAGATTTGCTTGGGCAGCTGCAGCTAAATGGAAGCAGACCTCCAGTGTGAGCAGTGAAGGTAATACTTGCCCTTCCCTGGCACTGGAACGGAAAGGATTGAAGCAAAAGAAAAGGCCAATCTGTATGTAATTAAAGCTTCTACTGGCAATTGCTTTCTCCTTCCTGTTAAAGCAGAACTCCAAATCATCCCCCTTCGCAGGCTGTCCCCATCCACGGCTAAACTGCCCCCGTTGCCAGGAGTGTCTTTAGGCAGGGCTGGCAAGGACAGAGCTATCAAAGGAAGGAAGATTTTTTCCTATGAAAACATTTTTTTTTTAACATATGGCGTTTCTCCAAAACAGTAGTTACTCACTTTTTAGCCTAATCTTTGGAAAGTCTACATATCTTTGCTGCCACTGTGTATAGATTCTTTTTTAAAGATTACGCATCTGACATCGTTTTGAGATGTAAATTAGCTTGAAGATTAAAACTTAGAAAAGACAATAAAACCACACTGATTATTCAGCAATTTGCAACCCACTGGAATTACCAGAAATTCTAGATATGTTTACAATCCTCTTTTAAGCTTTCCTTCATCAGATTTAGGAATCTGAGGAGAGCAATATATAGATACTCATTTGTCTTCTCAAAACTGTTGTTATTTGCATACTTAGAATATGGGACTTTTATCATATTTTTAATGCTATGACAAATCAACCACATGGGAAGAAAGTTCATACTATTTTATTCATTTAAATATTTTCTGAATTCCTACTATGTGGGAAGGACACAGCAGGGGAAAGAGTCAAGATCCCTAGATCATTCTAGTAGAGAAAGACAGACAGACAGACAATAAAACCAATAAACACACACATGTGTGTGTATGAAAGTATTATGAAGAAAAAGGAGAGTAATAAGGGCAGAGAAAAATAAAGGTATTTATTTTAAATTGTGTGTCTCAGAAGAAGAGGGAGATAGACTTTTTTTTTTTTAAGATTTTATTTATTTATTTGACACAGAGACAGGAGAGAGGGAACACAAACAGGAGGAGTGGGAGAGGGAGAAGCAGGATTCCTGCTGAGCGGGGAGCCCGATGTAGGGCTCGATCCCAGGACCCTGGGATCATGACTGGAGCCGAAGGCAGACACTTAACGACTGAGCCATCCAGGCGCCCGAGGGAGATAGATTTTTTAACAGAAGCAAAAACGTCCATGAATTATCTTTTTGATATTAGAAAACACATTTCTGGGGCGC
Source organism: Halichoerus grypus (assembly GCF_964656455.1). NCBI lineage: Eukaryota > Metazoa > Chordata > Mammalia > Carnivora > Phocidae > Halichoerus > Halichoerus grypus. Next base: position 12,622,861 of record NC_135713.1, on the reverse strand, counting down.
CTGGGTGGCTCAGTCGTTAAGCGTCTGCCTTCGGCTCAGGTCATGATTCCAGGGTCCTGGGATCGAGTCCCACATCGGGCTCCCTGCTCAGCGGGAAGCCTGCTTCTCCCTCTCCCACTCCCCCTGCTTGTGTTCCTGTTCTCGCTGTCTCTCTGTCTGTCAAATAAATAAATAAAATCTTTAAAAAAAAAAAAAAAAAAAAAAAGAAAACACATTTCTTAGCACTGGACATTTGTAAGAAATTTGAGGAAAGTGAGCAAAAAGATGTTTCCTGAAAATTATATGAAGAATCACCAAAAAAATGAGGTCGATATGAAGAATGTTTCAAAACATAACATTTTATCTGTAGAGGTCCTTCCATCGGGTCTTTCTTCTTTTCTAATCAGAGGTAGTAAAATCCGGTACAACTTGAAAAAGCTAATGGTCGTTTCCTTGTTCCACTAAAAAGCACTAGTTCATAAAATGCATTTTTCTTTATTACATTTAAATCATTAATACACAACACATTTGCCACAAATCACTTAAAAGAGTCACAGCAAGACACGCTATTCTCGCGGGCTTTCCGAAGCCGCTGGTCAACCCGCACTGTCTGTCCCACTCCAGAAGCCTCATCCTTGCCTACAGACCCCATCTCCACCTCCAATTAGCCCATTCTGCTGATTTCAGCATGGCTGGATGGGGCTTTTAGAGAGAACCACTGCCCTGAGATGCTAATGTAACAACAGGTGTCATTCGAGAAAGGGTCAGTCGTATATCGGGCTCGGAAATAGAAATGAAGGCAAGAGCTCTCCTGGCCTTCAGATCTCAATGTACCTCAGAAATTGCCATGAAGAATTAATATGCAGAATTTCTCAAAATTATTTAAAAACAGAATCAGTTCTTTTTTTTTTTTTTTTGGTAGCACAATTGAAGGGATACAGACTCCAGCAAAACTATTTTTGAGAAACCATGAGTTCACATCAGCCCCACAAAAATATCTTTGACGCTTGATTTTTCTGGATTTTCATACCCCCCTCAAAAGAAGACTGGCATCCGGAGGAGATCTCTGGGGAGAGGAATTTACAAAAATGCTTTGTTTTCAATCTGGAGGGGCTTTAAATGCTTTGTACTTATTCTAAGATTGCTCCTGAAATCTGAACTTGCTCGGACAGGAGGAGACAGTGAAAACACAGAGAACTTGATAGAAAAACGGGTAAAGTGTATGAGGAGGGAGGCAGGACATAGCAGAGAAAAGGGGAGTAGCCAGCAACGCATGAAGAGCGCTTGAGCTCACAGTCCTCTGGGAAAACCAGAGTTTTTAAAGAATGAGAAAAATCGCAGCAAAGGAAGAACAAAGAAAGGAGAAGAATCTTAAGGAGTCATGATAAGCAGTTCATAAAAGGCAAAACCATTACAGGGCTCACTAGCTCTATATGTTTCAAAAACAGAGAGGCAAAAATAAATATGTAATGACGGTTATTTAGTAATAGTCACTATTATCAATATACCCGTAGATAAAGCTATCTCTATAGAACTTAGGGAAGAAAATCTGGGTTAAAGATAACGATTTTCCACACAGTTTTTTTTTTCTTTTTTTTGTACGTCATTAGTTTTTTGTTGTTGTTGTTGTTTTTCTGGTTTTAACAGGTTTATTTTCTGTTTGTTTAGTTAGCTTTTTAAAAAATTTTTTTATTGTTATGTTAATCACCACACATTATATCATTAGTTTTTGATGTAGTGTTCCATGATTCGTTGTTTGTGCATAACACCCAGTGCTCCATGCAGAACGTGTCCTCTTTAATACCCACACAGTTTTTAAGTCATTAAAAGTCTGTACTAGGGAGTGTACTGGGAAAAAAAAACAGAGGGTCTGCAAAGACCTTCCAAGAACGACTAGCATTTCAAATGCACCGTCAAGGGAGAAGAGATGTCCATATAGGAAGATGGTCCTGGTTCCAGGAGTAGATTCAGAAACCAAGAGTAAAAAACATTTCAAGCAAGGGGTATAGTTAGCAGTTCAAATGTAGCAGAAATAGTCATTGAGCTGAGAATGCAAATACTTGAAGGTTTTTAAAATTCGGCATTGAGAATGGTCCCCATTCAGGGTGTGCTTGTCTGATTCCCTGATGTGGGGATGAGCCACATGACTCAGCAGGGGGAAGCCCACCCACACGCCTCTCCCATACTCCAACACACCGGACTAAACAGTTGTTTTCCTTCATGGCCTAATGACACAATTCCATTGTGTACCTTGGAAATGTTGAGAGGAACGAGTAACTCCCTTTTGCTCCCAAACAAAACTTACTTAACCATTTCTCCTTTTTTGTCTTTGTGCCAAGTGATTAAGTTCCAAAAATCTCAAAAGAAAAAAAAGAAAACAACACCCAACAAAAAAACCCGAAAACCAAAAAACCAAAAAAACCCCTACTCTGATCCAAGAGCATCACAAATAGCCACCAAGGACAGTCTGCATCCAGGAACCCACAGCCTTGAGAACCGCAGCTGTCAGATGCTGACCTTGGATCCCTGACTTCCCACCAAGTCAGTTTCAAGGAAGATGTTTTGTTCTGGGTCTTTGCCTGACTTGACTTCTAGCCATCTTTAGCTTTCAGGATATCTTAACACTAATCATAATAATACTTACTAAACAGTGATTAGGTAATAGGTTATCCACAGAGGGTTGTCTCATTCAGCTTTATCTAGAATTTGGCTCAATTTCCCTTTGCTGGATTCAATCTTAAGCATGATCGTCTTAAATGTCAATTGTAACCAAACATAAACGTCTTGTTCAAACAAGTTTATCTTCGCTAAACTTAACTGTAGTCTCTGATTAGCTGTTTGGAAGTTAAATAAAGCATATTTATGGTTGTTTTCCCCTTTTGATGGTATGCCGGCTATATATGGGCAAAACTCTGTGTACTCAGATCCTTTAAAATGTCCTAGGATTTCTTCTGCAAACTTTGAAAGAACAGGTGTCACTCTTAATTTTATCCAATATACGCAGTTAAAGGTAACTTGAGTGTTTGCTGCTTTTGAAAGGGTTCTTTCTATAGTACAAGAAAACTAAGTTTTCTTAAAAGTAGTAACTTGTAATTTCATAAAATAATATTATTTATGGTATTTCAATTTATGTTGAATTTTTAATTTGAATGTTACGATGGCTTCAGTCCAAATTGGATAAGTGCTCTAGACTTGTATGGAGTGAATGTTTGTGTCCCTCTCCACCCCCATCAGATTCATAGATTGAAATCTCTTCCCCAATGTGATGGTATTAAGAAGTGATTAGCCTTTGAGAGGTGATTAGTTCCTGATGGCAGAGCCCTGGTGAATGTGACTGGTGCCCTTCTAAGAGAGGCCCTGGAGAGCTCCCTCACCCCTTCCTCCATGGGAAGTTACAGCAAGAAGATAACCATCTAGGAACCAGGAAGCAGGCTCCAACCAGACACTGAATTTGCTAGTGCCTTGACTCCCAGCCGCGAGAACTCTGAGAAATAATGCCCACTGTTTAAAAGCTGCCCAGTCAGTGGAATATTTATTATAGCAGCCTGAACTAACTAAGACAACATGTCACCAAAGCATCGGGCATCTTATTATCCTAGATTAAGGAGTGATGTAATGTTTCAGCCTTAGGCTATGTGATTCTATGAAATTCTGGGTATTCGTTGCTAGGCACAGGGAGAGATCTAAACCTGAGAAGTATGGATGCCTCAGTGCTTTCTTCCAAGTGAAGTAGCGGAAGATACCAAGCGCTCACAAGATGTCCAAGAGGAGGGGTCCTGCCTAGACAAAGGGTGAAGACGGAGTCGACAGCTCATTTATCCCTGTTCTCCCGATAAGGATCCCCTTGCAGGTTCTATCACAGCTTATGCTGGGGATGGCCATGGGGAGTGGTGGACAGGAGGCTGGAAGCTGACACAGACAAGGTCCCCTTGCTCTCTGTTCCACAACTTGCAGGGTGCCTCGGACTCAGTGGGGCATAACATATCACACGGTCTAGACTCTCACTATCTCTCAGACCCACTTCTTACTACACTTCCTCTTTCCTATTTAGCTCTAGTGCACTGCTCCTCACTGTGCTTCGGATACACTGGGCACACCTCCACTTAGAAGCTTCGCACTCCCTGCTGCCTTTGTTGGAATGCTCTCATCACAAATGTCTACATGGCTCATTCCCTGTCTTAGTCCCTGAGGGCTGCCGTAACAGAATACCAGAGACCGAGTAGCTTATAAACAACAGAAATTTATTCCCCACAGTTCTGGAAGCTGAAAGTCTAAGATCAAGGCACCGGTAGATTCAGTGTCTCGCAAGGGATCACTTCCTGGTTCCCTTCCTGAGAAGATGGCTATCTTCTTACCATAACCTCACACGAAAGAAAGTGCTAGGGAGTTCTCTGGGTTCCCTTTTATGAGGGCACTAATCTCATTTGTCTCTATCTTAGTGACCTAGTCACTTCCCAAAGGCCCCCCCTCCTAATACCATAACATTAGGGGTGAGGATTTCAACATATGAACCTGGAGGAACATAAACATTCAGTCGAGAACACTTTCCCACCTCATGCAGGTCTTTGCTCAAATGTCACCTTCCTGATGAGGCTGAGCTAGAGCATCTTATTTAAAATTGCAACCTGCTTGCCTCCCATCTTGATCTTCCCAATCAATCTCTCTTCACATGATCTATTTTTTTTTCACTTTTTCTTTTTCCTCTGTGGCACTTTTCATCTCCAAAGTACTAGATAATGTTTCTCATTTACCATGTCTACAGAGTTCTGTCTGCCTTCCTTTGCCAGAATGCATGCTCCAGAAGAGCAGGATCTTTATTCTGTTCACTGATGTATCTCAAAGCTCTGAAAACAATTTCTGGCACATCAGAAGTGTGCCATAAATATTTGATAAAAGAATAAATGAATGAATAAAATTGATAGAACATTGTGCAATGATAAGGACCACGAAGGCAAAGACCATCTGGATTTTGTTCACCATGATATCCTAAGCACCTAAAATAGTCCCCAGCAGCAAAGAACATTGAATTTATTGAATGAGTGAATGAATGTTATTGGTGAGTGGAGGCATCTTAAAACCTATGTAGGTATTAGTAGAAAATAAATATCTTCGGGCCAAGATTGAAGTATTTTTGTGACCCAAATCCTGCTGAGAGTTCTTTAGCTACATGCAGGTCATAAAAGTACCCAGGGTGCTACAAAACAGATTATTCTAAAGAAAACTCTAAAAGTCTACAGCTACTTCAAAAAAAGTCCTGACAAAGGTGACAGGATCTGTTATACAAAGCAAAAGCATATGAAGATGATTTGTCCTGTGATGTAGTACACAGGATTCCATTGCGGTATGAAACCTCTCCATTCAGGGCTATTTTCCTGTGTTGTAATAGGAGATCACGGGCTCTGTGGTCAGACAGACCTGCATCGAATGTCCTCCCTACCATGTCCTGGACTGTGTGATTCTGAGTCACTCATTTTGTCTGGTTCTCCATTTCCCATATTTTAAAAAACAACACCCAACTCTTTAGGGTCATTGTGAAGCTGAAAAGGATGAGTCGAATAAAATGTTTAGTAGATACTCCAAAAAAAGGATCACTATGCCCTCTATGTCTTTTCTCTGCATGATTCTAATATTTCTACTGTACATTATAATTGCATAGTTACATTTTTCCCTCCCTTCCCCTCTGATCCTCTGTCTTGTTTCTCAAATTCCTCAGATCAGTACCCCTGACAAATAATACATTATATGTTAATAAAAAAAATTTTTAAAAGTGGGACCCCCCAAAAAATCCCATAGTTATGTATAATAATACATAGTTACATATTACAATTCTAAATAAGGTTTTGTCCAAGATCTAACCATTAGACTCTGTTCATATTCTGTTCTTGCATTTTACACAGGAAATGTACAGTAGAAAATGTCATAAGAAATTGGAATTAAAATACAGATCATTTCATTTCTTTCCTGAGGGCAAATCTAGCTGGTGATAGCCATGATTGGTTATTAATGCTGGCTTCCTTAAAAATTATAGCATTACATCAGAATATTTACTAAAAGGGCAGAGCAATGACTCATAAGTAACCCACTATGTACATTTGAAATAAGCTAATGGTGTATACCCCTGATAAATCATGACTTTATTACCAAGCACTGTGACCATTAAAAATGTAAATAGTTTACAATGAGTGGCCCCGCTCCATTACTTGGAAATATTTCTTAGGGAAATGTAATTAACATTTAACTTCTGGAATCCAAGAACAGTCTTGAGAACTGGAATTCACAAAATTAGTAGCCAATGAATTTGCTAATTTCTCTGTTGCCTACTTAAGTCTTTATAGCTATCAGGTGCATGATGTAAATCTTATTGAGAAAGCAGCACTTCTGCCATCTGCATACTTCCGGAAGGTCAGGCTTTCAGGTCAAGCCCAGAAAACACACACTGTTAGGGGAAATGGGGGCATCGAAGGATTGAGAACTCTGATAGGTTCACACAGCTTCTAAGTGTCAGAGCCATAATCTGAACTCCTTGAAAGAGAAGCCAGTTAAGGTCACAGGATTCACAATCAGGGAGCCGTGCATTTAAGGTTGGCTGGAGTGTTTCTGGTCCACCAGATTCAGAACAGCAATACTTTTATCTGTTTTATGTATGTGTCTTTCATGGAAGACAAAAATCCTATTACAAAAATCTATACACTACTTGTGCTGAAGTATAACTTTCAAAAACTTAAAAACATGACTTTCATATAAATATGGAATGAGCAAACGAAAACATTTTCTTTAACTCTTTAAAGGGAACCAGAAAGATGGGTTCAAAAGAGAATGAAAATATATAGGCGGTGAGAAAATAATTTTGTAATGAGATTTCTGGATCAGATGTACAACTGGGCAGTGTTGTACGGGGTAGATATGTTTCCTGCAGACAGAAATCATTTGACTGGACAAAAAGGTACACATTAATATATATAATTTCATAGAATCTAGGCTTTTAGTCAATAATACTTAGTAAGTCAAAGAAAGTGACATTCCCTAAACAAGTATACAATCCTTGGGTGAACTTGTTAAACAGTGTTCCTATTGGCATCAAAATGACATGTTACCTCGCTTTGCCTTATTTCCAAGTATTGTATAATACTTTTCTTTACTCCTAGCAAATGTCTTCTTGGAAGCTGAAGATAGATTAATAAGTACAATGAAGATAATAATGTTTTATTTATAAATGGCTCTACAGTTGATCATTTTATAATTTATAAAATTACCTAAATGGTGAAAATGGCACCTGCATATTTCTGATGCAAGAGAGCATGACTGTTATTTTCTAAGAGTAGGGAACAGATCTTCCCTATAAAGAATGTTACCAAAATATAAATTTTGAATGAAAATGATTATTTTTGTCAAAGTAGTATGAAAATCTTAGCACATCCATGCACCTCCTCTCAGACAGCATGGAGAAGCAGATGCAAAGGAGGAAAAGTGACAAGTTGAAAGCAACATTCCTGACCTGGATAGGAAGATAAACAAATCTCCTTTCACTGTTATAACCAACCTCCTTGAGCTTGAATATGGGTATCCCTTCATCATAAGGACAAATGACAAAACCTGGTCCAACTGGCAGCAAGTCAATAGTAGGATTGGAAAGACTAGCCTTGTGTGGCCATTGCTTTAGAAAAGGAGACTTGGTGAAATTTAATTAGTAGGGGAGATAGTGGAGTTGGTCTATCACAGCAAAGCAGAATGGATAGCCCACCAGGAACTCCCTATAGATTTTGATTCAATCATTCTGTGTACTGGATAAAGCCTTCTGAGATCTCTTCCTACTTGGCTCCTCTCTGCATTGGACAAAGACAATTTCTTTTTCTTTTCTTTTTTCTTTTTTTTGATTTAAATTCAATTAGCCAACATACAGTACATCATTAGTTTCAGATGTAGAGTTCAATATTCATCAGTTGCATATAACACCCAGTGCTCATCCCATCATGTACCCTCCTTAATGCCCATCACCCAATTACCCCATACCCCCACCCACCTCCCCTCCAGCAACTCTCAGTTTCCTTCCTATAGTTGAGTCAACAGAAAGAATTTCTATAAGCTCAAGAGTGTTGTGTGTCACCCAACTGTCTGTATTCTTTTTCATTGTTCCACTTGCAAAAACTTCCTTAATTGAACTAGCTGTTCTTACAATGGTTAATCTGAGTGCCTTATATTAAGAAAGGTCATTGACTCAACATGGAATCAATATGTTTTTCAATCATACTTCTGAGAATTATTCAAATACTTTTGAATACATAACTTTACACTGAGGTATAACAAACTGATGTTTAATAAGGAACAAGCGATTTTCTTGCTTGACTTATTCCCTATTAAGTGTCATTTCTAGGATTTGTAAAAATAACCTTTAAACAGATATAACAAAATCATATTTTATGGTATTACAAGGCTGCTACTCTCTGAGGTTACTAGCTTCTGTGATCCTTTGCTGCACTATTTAGGCTGCACAGATAGCTTCCTCTATGAACTGCGCTCCGGGAAAGAGTAATACAAAGGAACTTCAAATAGGCTTTTGAAATTCATAGCAGAGACAACAGTCTTGAGAACTGGAATTCACAAAGAAAGGCTTGGAACTTCCAGGAAAAAGAAAGATGTGTGGGTTCTATTAACCAGAGACTAGAATATTTAGAACATAGAGTTTACACCATAAATTCTGGAGCAGGGTGTTAAGACTGGTAGCTGTTTTCTTACCCTGAAGGCCAGGGATTAGCGTGGAAAGAACAGTAGAGGTCCTGAGGGGTGGTGGATAGAACAAGGACCAGGGACCCCAGCAGAGCAAGGACGATGGACCATCTTTTTATAAAATAGATGAGTCACGCACAACATGGGGCTGCATGTGTATACATAGATGTTTATTATCTTCTTTCCTAACGAAAGATGTTATGTGCATCCCAGCTACCCCAACACGCTTCTCCTTGCCAACCCCAGTCCACATGTCCTGCCACATCCCCTCACTCCCTCCATTACCCTCTAAGAATTTACACCACTTTCTGCAAAGGGGAATATTCTCACTGCCCTCCATAACAGCAGCTTGGTGTGGTATTACAACAATGTGTCCTAGAACGAGTTCCAGAGAACACAATTTGAGAAAAAGACTTCTAGACTCACCCTGCACATTAGCCTATTAGAGTTTTTATGAGTTCTGTGTGGGACAGGAAAATGTCTTAGTGTTTCCTAGTGTATCTGATTATATAAAATCCACTCAAACATGTGTCTCTTTCCCAGGAATTACGCTGACATCCCGTGAGGTCACTGTTCCTTGAATTGTACTTTGGGAAACACTAGACCAGCTCCCTGGCTGTGGGGTCAGTGTGTCCTGGGGCTACCTCCTGATCTAGATTTCCCCCCAAATAGCAATAATATCGCTGAGCATTGTTGGTAGTATCAGATGAGACTGTTGTGCACAATGTGCAGGAACTGGTCTATGGGAAGGCACCCTGTCCCTTTCCTTTCATGCCCTTTCTTACATACCTACTGCTGGGAATGCTCTGACTCACATCCCCTGCTGTCTACATCCTCCTCAGCCCTCAGGCTTGAAAGGCCACCATCTCCAGGAAAGGTTTAACTAGTCTTCTGACATGTAATCTCCCTTGAGCTTCAAAAGCGTTTTGGTTCACTTGATCTTGGAAGAATCTTAAAGGTCTTTAGTATAACCAACCAGTCTTTTGATTGCTGGTTCGAAAAACACTCTGCCATATCTTATCATTATCATAAGTCTATCTCCTCCATAGACAGAAATTTCCTCGAAGAACAATATGTCAGATGCTTTAATCCTGGAATTTTATGCATCTAGAAAGAATCTTGACTAGAGTAGGCACCCATTTGTCATCTGATGGATTGAAGAGATTGCTGGGAGAGAGAAACAGGGACCAAAAGGGACACTTAAGCAATATAAACAGTACATCAGTCAGGATGAGCTAGACTGTGCTGTAGTAACAAACAGCCCTAGAACCTTAGTGGTTCCAACAATAAAGAGCTCTATCTTGTTCATGCTACATGAGGGTGAACCGGTAGTTTCATGCCAGTCATTTCCCTTTGAGTTCTCAAGATGCTACCTGGAACACTGCCTGTTGGTGTGGCAGGAGAAAGAACTGTAGACGGTTGCCTCCACAGCAAACTGCTAATGAGCCAGCCCACAAATGGTGCCATCAGCTCTGTTCAGAACTCTTTGGCGAGGACTAGTGACATGGCTGGGTCTCGAGTCAAGCCTCTTCCTTTTGTTTATAATGAGAGCCAGTGCATGGGAGCCACCTCCTCTGGATACCTCCCCTGAGACCTGATCAAAGCAGGTGTGCCCTCTGTAACCCCTCGTGGAGGCGGATGCTGAGACACAGGAGGTGAGTAAATTCTGAGTGAACCTAGAGGCTTCAGAGGACCACAGTGCAGAGCTGGAGGAAGGGAGTATGTTCTTTGTATTGTCATTTCTGAAAAGTTCTAAAAAAAATTTTTTTTGGTGGAAATAAGCATCACCTTAAAATGCAAACACAGCTAGGAGGGTGAGGTCTGTGGCTGTGGCGTTTCCAGGTAAAGCAGCATGTTTGCTTTTTAAGAATGGCTCACATGAGTACTGTGAGCAGAGAGGCACTTTTGATGTTTGGGGTGAGCAGATTGACAATTCTGAATTGTAGATGACATCCTGAAGGGAGACAGGCCACTGTTTGTTAAGGAACAAGCATAGGAACCCCTGGGCAGAAGAAAAAAGTGTGAAAAAACACATGGCTTGGCAGAGAAGGCAGACTAAGATGATTTTGAAATTTTACTTTGGTCTCGCCTCACTCCCAGGTTAAAGAAGGAAGAAAACATTGTCTTTCTTCTCAGCTTCCGTCCTGTTTCTCAGGTCCTGAAATCAGGCTGATTTCTTCTGTGTTCAAAGCCTGAATAATGGTGTATGGTTTACTAATTTATTTCGTTTTCATGTAGGAAAATCTTCACATTCTTCTTCAAGAAAAACTGAACGAGGAACCAGGTTTGAGGGACCTCTGCATTTTACTGTCGTAGAGTGTTATGCACTTTGTTCAACTCCAGCAGACACTTCTTTATTTCCTGGTTCTATTTTATTACTTTTTTAATTGAGGTATAATTGACATATAACATTATATTAGTTTCAGGTGTACAACCTAATGATTTGGTATTTGTATAAAACAGACACTTCTTAAAAGAAATCATATCAGTACCTTTTACGTTATTTTATGTAGGGCCCACTTACTTGAAAAATGAGTTGATGTGATCATAATAAAGGGCTTAGATATATCATTGAAGCCAATAATTCTAGAATAAACCCAGAGAAATTATGGTGGCAGGAAACCTGGACTAACGGTGACCCAGGTATCTGCTGACATTTGATGAGTGTTTCCCATGTGTCAACTACGGCGCCTCATGTCTTCTGTCTACTTACTTAATTCTCAGGATTCCCCTATGAAGTACCTCTTTATCCTTCTGTAGGAGGCATATCTACACACCCCGTTATGCTGATGAGGACAGTGGGGTCCAGAGCGGTTACACTGTTTGCTGATGGAACAAGAAAGGAATGGAGCCCGGGTTTGAAGTCAGGAAGTCTGGGTCTAGAATCTTCCGGCTTCAACACCTGCCCCTCTCCATGTCAGTAAGGTGACTGAATGGAAAACGTAGTGCTGAACTTTGGAGCATCCAGGCAAGGATGAAAGCACATGGAACACCCCCACTTCTCCCTGCTTAACAAAGCTCCTCTCTTGTCAGTGTTTCACCTAATCAAATCCCGCTGCACCCAGTTACTCAATCAGGCAAAGGGGTGGGCGAAGGCTGATCTCAACCCACACCATGACAGCACCGCCATGCACAACCGATTCCGGTTAGCACAGCAATCACAGTATTTTATTAAAGGTATCTGTGTTAAGGTTGCCATTGTGTTTCATCTTCTGTCCTCAGATTCTGAGAAAGAGCTAGAGTCCAGGGCTTGTTTCTCTGGGTGTGAAGATCAGAGGAAAGTTGGCCCTAAGAGTAAGGAAAGAGGGGAGGGGGAAGGGAGCCATGTCTGGGAGAAGCCATATTGGGCTCCAGAGGAAGCCCTGGGAATTAAGGTGTGGGGGGCGAAGGGGGGCTCTCCTCACCACCCCACTCTGCCTTGGGGCAAAGTTGAGAGTGAAAAAAACTGGTTCCAAGGCCAACATGTGACTAACAAACATAATTTAAAAAATGCTCAACCCCATTTATAATCTAGGATCTGTAGTTAACACAATAAGCTAAATCATGGAAAGAGGGGTGGACCCCAGTTTAGTGGGGCCTGAAGTGTGCACAATTTGAAGGTCTTCTTTCAAGCTGGAGAGGAAAAGAGATTGAAGGACTGAAGTCTTACCTGATTGTGGTAAAATATCCTATTTCTGCAAATTTTTCTGAAGCCTATGTGAATACATTTCTAGATGTCTCCCAGGACGTTGGAAGGACCCAGGTAGGGGTGGGCCCTGAAGGATAAATGTGGCTTTGCAGGGGAGGATTTTAAGCAGGGAGACCTATGGCCAGGAACTATGCTAAATCAGGGCACCTTCGCTCATTTGCAACATGTAACTCTCTGGGCATGCCTCAAGACATCAATGATTTGGATTTCGGTTTTATTTTAAATTACCAAAATAATCATATTACACTAACAGAAGAGGGGAAACCTAAGGGCAATTACTTTTTAGGTTTTTTTACAAGGGAAATATCCAAGTGCCACGTATTATTTTTCTAATGAAACAATAATATTTCAAAAGCAAAACTTGATGTTCAACTTTCCAAAGTTACGGTGTCACTATATGATAATAATTCATATATTCTTAGGAGCACTTCTAGGAAAATACAGACTGAGTGTCCACTGGCAAACTTATCTGCCGACTGGTGAATTTTAAAGAAAAGAGAGCCAGTGTTATTAAAATGAAAATAATTATATATGATTCAGAATCCTAAATGATTACCATATGTTACTTGGGTGACTCCCAATGTTAGAAAAAAATGCAAAAATGAAAAAAAAAATCCATGTTTTATTTTTAACCCTTTATTTCTTGAATTGGTGTCGAAACATGGATTTTAAATACACTTGAACACCAGGTGAAAACTTTACAAAAGTATAAGAAAACTTTAAAAAAATTCTATAAATTTAGTATTTTTTGCAGTTACAAATTTCTAGGGATAAATGGCTTCGCAAACAGACAAACAAAAAATTGCAATCAATGAGCCACCTTAAAAAGATCAAAGACAATTAGTATGGATGACAAGAGCAAACAGAAAGTTTGGAGAGTTAACTTAGGGACACTCTTAAATAATGATGCAAAAATGCCCTGTTACTTACTCAGCTGGTTAATGCAACTGAAGAAAGCAAACTATATTAAAACCCGGTAATCCAGGGTAATGGCCCAGGTTTCTGAAGGCCATGAATCACTATTCAAATTAGTTATATTACTAAAAATGACTTCTTCTCATACTTCACTTTTGCTATTTCATTAAAAATTCTAATATCTCTGAGGCCACATAACTCCTCAAATCAAAAAGGACTAAGCAGGTAGAAAAGCTTACATGAACAGGGTCCCTGTGGCATTTGCTGTATTGCCTTCAACGTCTTTCTCAGATCTAATGAAGGTGTTTCTAATCAGGCAACGATATTCTGCTATCACTGTATTTAAGATTTCTACTGTGAATGATTTGGCAGGTCATGCCCGTGGCAGGTCAGAAAGAGACTCAACCCAAAACTACACCTGGCGCAGAAGGCCCATTGGACCCCCTGGACTTTGAATGGTTGGTTCACCCAGAATTCCTGATCCACTTCCGGGCACCTAGCTCGTTCATCACCTGAGCCTACAGAGCAAGAGTCCAAGAATCTGTCTCAAGAAGGTGTTCCATGAATCAGAGAAGGCTCCTGCTTGAGGAGATTTACACCTTTCATTCAGTTGATGAAACCAACCCTTTATAAAATTACATTCCTAACCTTCAACTAAGGTTTATTCATTCAGTCAACCTAGGGTCAACCAGATTAAATCCAGGGCACCCAATTAAATCCGAATTTCAGATAACAAATGATTTCATAGCGTGACTATGCCCAAAAACTGCACAAAACATCCTTGTAATAAACAAATCCTGCATAGTTTCCCTGAAAACCAAATTTAACTGGGTATCCCATATTTTTATCTGCCAAATCTGGCAATGCTAACCTAATTGCATATTAATGACAGCCAGCAAAACCTCACACACAGCACTGACTATGCCAGGCACTTGCGTGTTTTTAACTATTGCAATAAGCTCACGAGGTAGCTATTATCTCTATTTTACAGGTGTGAAAAGGGAAGCTCAAAGAAATAAACATTCTCATCTGAAATCAAATACTTTAAACCTGGACACTCAGATGTCTTCCTGTCGTGTGGGGGTGGGCAGGGCCAAAGTTTTCCGTAGAAAATAGTTCTGAGGGCGCCTGAGTGGCTCAGGGCATCTGCCTATGGCTCAGGTCATGATCCCAGGGTCCTGGGATCAAGCCCGACATCGGGCTCCCTGCTCCGTGGGAAACCTGCTTCTCCCTCTCCCACTCCCCCTGCTTGTGTTCCTTCTCTCGCTGTCTCTCTCTCTCTGTCAAATAAATAAATAAAATCTTAAAAAAGAAAAGAAAAGAAAACAGTTCTGAGCTGCTTGAACACAAGGACAGACGCTCGGTCAAGGTCCTTAACAATCTTTGGCATGGAGTATTGTTATATACTTTTAGTTTGGAAAATATCCACAGCAGGTGTTACCAATTGCCCACCGCGGCCATTAAAACACTCATAGAATATTGAATTTTATGCAATTAAATTTTGTGTGAGCCTTCCAAGATAAACTGGCTATAATTTATGCCCCTTAATAGCCAAATAATTTGACCTGCTATTTGCTTGATAGAAACTATTTAAATGAGCACCAGCAACTGCCAAAATGAAGATTTCTGTTTTAACATAAGTTCATGTACCATGTACCTCCTACATGTCATATCTAGAAGAAAGACACATAAAGAAATAATGTGAATGCAATATACTGGATGTTAGGGCAGAGATATACCTAGTAGCTATATAAAATACAAAATTTTATTGTTATTTTTTTTAAGTAGGCTCCATGTCCATGTGGGGCTTGAATTCACAACCCTGAGATCAAGAGTTGCATGCTCTCCTGACTGAGCCAGCCAGGCACCCCATAAAATATAAACACAGACCTGAGCAGGACTATCCATCTCAAGATTAGGGGATTACAAGAAGGCCCTCAAGGAGGAGATGTAGCTGAACTAAATATTAAAGAATGAGGAAGTGTTCCTCAAATAGGAAACTGGGAAGGTTGTTGTAGGTGAAGTCGACCGAATGAAACAGAGAGAACCTTGCCTCTCATCATCATTAGGCAGTTGGACCCATCATTCCTTGAGCACATTCTCAATGTAAAAAAATGAAGCCAAATGGCTTAGTCAGTTGAGCGTCTGCCTTCGGCTTGGGACATGATCTCAGGGTCCTGGGATTGAGCCTGGAGTTGGGCTCCCTGCTCAGCAGGAAGTCTGCTTCTCCCTCTCCCTCTGACCCTCCCTGCCGCTCATGCTCTCTCTCTCAAATAAATAAATAATATCTTTAAAAAAAAATGAGGCCATAGGGAGAGCCCAAAGGAGAATTCTTGGCTCTTCGCAATGCCCTGACTACTATAAGGAACACAGTTATACTCTGTTATTTCAGGCCTCTTGGCTTTTTTTTTTTTTTAAGATTTTATTTTTAAGTAATCTCTACACCCAACGTGGGGCATGAACTTACAATCCCAAGATCAAGAGCTGCATGCTCCACTGACTGAGCCAGCCAGGCAACCCCAGGCCTCTTGGCTTTTTAACATTATTTTTCCTGATGCTGAAATAAATAGGCACAAGATTAGGTCTTCATGCATGGTGAACAGAGCAAAGAGAAGATCACAGAAAACAGTGGGACTGCCTTTCCTCACCCTGTACTTAAAGACTGAAATACATATGTTATAACCACTATTTTCTCTAAATACTAAAGTCTTAAAAGTTCATCTGCCTTTTGTAAGAGTTCCTCCACTTTAGACATTCAGTATTAAATGAGCAGTCTGTAAAGTATTTTGAAATGTGCATTCTCTCTCTAGTATTTTCAACTGTTAGTTTGTAGCTAAGGAGTGGGAAATAAAAACTTTGCGAAAGAATGGACTGATGCATATGTCGATCAGATACACCAGAAATAACGAAAAGTGTTGACGTTGGTACATTTAATTTTGCTCTCAGGACAAGTCTTATTCTAGGACTAGCCGCTGGTAACTAAAGAAGAATGAACCATGTCCTTAAAGCCTCCACAACACGTTTCTTGCCATTTAAGTTCACGGAAAGCTCTATAAGGAGGCTAGGATGATGTACTTTAGGCAGAGAGCAATGAGCACTGGGCTAGGAAGCAAAGACCTGAATCTGCTCTTGGTTTTGTTTCTTACTAGGTAAGTCATCAAACTGCTGAGTTTCTCCCTTTCTTCGTCTCCAGAAAGGGACAGCTGAGGTCAACGATTGCTACAATCCCTCTTGGCTCTAATTCTACTTCTATAACTTAACTTGTTAGATGGAACTACTTTTACTTATTTGCATTTCAAATCTTTCGAATGAGAGATTTAGCAAAATTGCAGGTGACCTGGGATAGTATCCAGACAAAAGATGATAATGCCTCCCACTGATAACCTGAATGCATATAGATTCAGAAATTAGAAAACATTTAAAATAAAATTTCCAAAGTTTTATATTTTGCAACAGGAACTGGAACACTTTCTACTTCTGATAGAAACATAACATGTCTACGTCATTTAAATGCATGTGTGTTCCTTCCTTCGCTTGGCGAGAAGCCAGGGAAAGCCTCAAACAATTCTAAATAAGTAAATTGCAAAGTTACTCTAGTTAGGAGTTGTAAGATCTACTCAGTATTTTATAGCAACATATGTGTGTTTTATTGGATTGAGACCTTATATTCCACATTAAGTCATTTTTTTTTTTTTTTTACCAAATAAAGATGATTTTACTGGATCCAATTCAGACAATAATAACATTTATGGACAAATTCCAAATTTCCTTTGTTTTCTAGTAAACATACACAAATGAGAGTGGCCACAACAATTCCACGAATATATTTACTTCTGTCAGAAGCTGCATTAGCAAGCATACAAGAAAACATCGGAAAATAAACACTGAAAATTGGACTTTTAAGGCATCCATCATAGCTTATGATTTTATTACATAAATGCCAAAATAATTAAATTACTGCAAAATATTAACTAAATGTTTATTATTTATTTTGGCTTAAAATAAAAAACCCTGAAAGTTTATAATATCTCATGTTCCAAAATTAATATATCTGACTTACTAAAATAAAAACATATCACAACGAATTAGGTTTGCATCTGAATCTTGCAGATGGGTTGTGATACTGCTTATGCCTCTTGGAAACTCTTCTAACTCCTTGGAACCTTGGTCCCACATCTGTAAAAAGACTGGGCTGGCAATTTAGAAAGCGTCTTCAAGCTCTGAGAGTTTATGAATCAAGGTAACAGCTTTCCAAAAGTACTGAGAGGACCCTGAAACTATTCTGTTACATAGACTTCAAAGCTCTAACGTAAAAATAAAAGATCAGCCAGTAGGTGAGACTGGGTTATCTAGACCAGGAAACACAGATAAAGGGGGCTCACAGCTTTTTCTTGGAAAATGCAAACGTTAGGGACCCTGACGAACAGCAGAGGGCGCCATAATCACAACCAAACCAACGAAAAACCTTGGCCTCACCTCCAGGGCCAGGAAGTCCCTAGCTCGGGATCTGAGAAAATAAGCCAAAGCCAGGTGGGAACAAAACATTTTCAGGATGTATTTGGGAATCTGCCAATAAAAATGATTTACATTCATTTAGTCTCAGCACGCATTCCCACATCAAGGGCTAGGATTCTCTTTCTCGGGTATCATCTGGAACGTTTCATTCACTTTGGGACACTGTATTTGAGATGGGACCTTGCCGGCTTAGAGCACCCCCAGGGCAGGTGGGGCAGAGGCGGGAAGATGGGTTTGGTGCACAGGGAATTGCTGAAGACCGAGGGCTGGTGCGGCTTGAAGACCACGCGCCGGGGGTTATCCGTAACTAATGAATCATCGAACGCTACATCAAAATCTAATGATGTATTTATTATACAGTGGCTAATTGAACATAATAAAAAAAAAAGAAGACTACGGTCCTTGGGGTGGCTGCTTTGTACTTGAACGTTCTTCTGCGAAGCACGGAAGAGGCTTGTGTGTCACAGGCGGGCACAGGTCTAGGAGGCTGGAGCTCACGCTAGGGCAGCATGTGGGGGAGGGGGAGACCATGGAAAAGAGCTCAGAAACAAGGGGATCCGCCCACAAGTGAGTCAGATAATGGGAAGTTTCCAGGCAATGGTTGCCTGCACTTCATTCACAGACCTCAGAGATTTATGAATCTGGTGAGAGGTTGGAGTTGATGATGAAGAATCTATAATTCCAATGTATTAATTACACTTGTCATTATGTCAAACTGTGTTGGGTCTGATTTACTTCTAAACAATAAGTATGAGATTGCATATGCTTTGGAAACACAAGCCCGTTATTTCCCAATAACAGGCTATAATGACTGTGATGAGCTCAGAGATCTGTCATTAAAACAAACTAATGATTAGAACTGTTCAAGTAAGCACAAGAATGATTCAAGAATTCGCTAATGGTTATTCTCTATTGATCCACAGTTGGACTCAGTGGAGTGGCTGGTTTTAACATACATGTGTATATTCATCCACACACATGAACAAACACTTAAACGGGCGCACATTTATATGCAGAAAAGGAGGAAGAGCTTATATGGAAATGGACGTTCTTCCTGTGAAGGCATATCAGTGTTATCTAGTTATTATTACACTGGTAATACCGAGGCTTTTGAGGCTTGCTGGCCTGGTGTGGAATCCGTCCTCCACCACTTATGTGGCCCTGGGCAGCTTCCCCCATGGTAATGTGCTAAGCAATATGTGTTGTTTAATATTACTACATAATCTCAAGAGCCATTAAGAGAAAATGGAGTGAGGGGCAACTGGGTGGCTCAGTCGGTTAAGTGTCCGACTCTTGATCTCAGCTCAGGTCTTTATCTCAGGGTCGTGAGTTCAAGCCCCGCATTGGACTCCACACTGGGCATGGAGCCCACTTAAAAAAAAAAAGGGAGAGAGAGAGAGAAGAGTGATATCAACTGGAATATTAATGCTATTTGGAGATACCCACTAAAATGTGGAATGAAGAAATATCTAGGCTTCACAAACCAGGGCTTATAGGACTTCCTAGGGAGGAAAGCCAATCAAGTGTGTTCATAGAAAGCAGCCCTGTCACCCTTGCTGCCTTCTGCCCTAGCATGCTTTCTGAGGGGCATCTTTTGGGTTAAAGCTGGCCCACTTCAGACCCCATTGATGACTTTTACTGAGGCAGCCAAAGGAACTTGGTCTAAAGTGCCATGTTTTTATGTCCATTCCCAAGACGGACGCCGACCGGGGCTCTGCAGTTCTTCATAACTGAGAAATTACAGACCAGCTCCTTCAGGCGCTAGAGGGGTAAGGGGAAACTGAGGCTTTGCCAGGCACTTTCAGCTTATCCCCTGAAATCTCAGAAAAGTCAGCCCTGATTTTTTTGGTGGATACCAGTGAAGGCTGCGGAATTTCCTTGATCCTTTAAAAGTCTGAAGAGTCTTCAAGCCTCCATTTCTAAATGTGAACCACCAGGGTGGTGGTGGTGATAGTACTTTCCTCACGGGGCTGTGAGCGTCAGATAAGAGGAGGGATAAAATGGCAACCATCTAGTAAGTGCATTCACCAACGCTGAGGTATTAATTTCACAGGTTCTGGGAGGTGAAGTAAATCACCCAACATCCCCCAGCCAGCAGGGGGCAGAGTTGGCAGCCGGGCACAAATAACTCTAGAATGAAGGTGCTCTTCCCTGCACAAAGCATTCTTGAGAGCTGCCATCTTTTCTTTTTTT
Source organism: Halichoerus grypus (assembly GCF_964656455.1). NCBI lineage: Eukaryota > Metazoa > Chordata > Mammalia > Carnivora > Phocidae > Halichoerus > Halichoerus grypus. The sequence continues at coordinate 12,602,847 of NC_135713.1, read as the reverse complement.
TTTTATGTTAGTCACCATACATTACATCATTAGTTTTTGATGTAGTGTTCCATGATCCATTGTTTGCGTATAACACCCAGTGCCCCATGCAGTACATGCCCTCTTTAATACCCATCACCAGGATAACCCATCCCCCCACCCCCTCCCCTCTAGAACCCTCAGTTTGTTTCTCAGAGTCCATCGTCTCTCACGGTTCGTCTCCCCCTCCGATTCCCCCCCACTTCATTTTTCCCTTCCTTCTCCTAATGTCCTCCATGCTATTCCTTATGTTCCACAAAGAAGTGAAACCATATGATAATTGACTTTCCTGAGAGCTGCCATCTTAGGGCAACCTGAGATAGGTCTCCCTTTGGAATTATAGGAGATGTGGTTCAAGCACAATTATGAAATTAAAAAAAAATCTTCACAACAGGACAATTGATGCTCATAAGTTAAAAAAACTACTTGAGGAAAGATAGGTCTAGTTGGTAAAGTAAATAAAATTGTAATTTTAATTAATGAAATTGCCAATGATTTCTTACCTCTGGAAATTAATTCACAATGAAGCTGTCTAATTTAGAAATCATTTACCAAGGACATACCATGTGTCAGGCCCCATCCAGTGGATGGGAAAGCAAAGTTGAATCACAAGTATCCTTGCCATTAGGAGACAGCATTCCAATAGCACGGTAGCTTACGTCTATTACAGCATTTACTACCCCAGATCAATTACATCGGGATTTCTGAGGAAGGGTTGGTGGTACAGACATCAGTATTTTCTAAGATCTCCTTAGATCACACTAAGCTGCAACCAGCAATGAGACCACAGGGCTAAGGATCCCATTCGAGTCCTGGGATTCATTCTTTCTTTCCTGGCCTGAGTGGGGCCAGGTGCTCCTTCTTGACCAATCATCCTTCCTGACGGGCAAAAATCTGGAGCTACCACGCGAGGGTGCGACCGAGTCCTCAGAAATAAAAGCCTAAGACTGAGAAGAGAAATTTCAGTTGTTAGGAAAGGGAAAAATGGAAATTGACGTCTAGGGAGGAAGCCCACAAATGTCCAGGAGACTAGCAGGTCCGAGGGCTAGGAGAAGTTTCTTGTATGGAGCTTGGCCCCAAAGGGAAGAAGGAGGGAAAACAGCACTTGAACTACAGGAAGGAAAATGGAGGGAAGAAGGGAGAGAGGGTGAGAGAGAGAATTTAAGATGAGAGAGGCTTCAGGCAGAGGGTAAGCAACGGAGCATTCTCGGAGGAGAGGGAAAGGGATGGGATCCGGGATCAGGTGCAATGAAGGTGTATGAGAGGAGGTAGGGGTGGGTACAGACGAGGACGGGACCAGCGCCCAGGCAGCTCCGTGTGAGAGTAGCCACAGAAGGTGCGGTACTTGTGACAACCAGAGACATGTGCAGTCAACAATTTTTCCTATGCTGTAAAATAACGATCGAGGAGTTTCTAACACTGTGTGAAGGGATTTCGAGATACAAGCTGGAGTTCATTCCACAAACAAACAAAGATACTGTGTTCTAGCAAGGAATACAAAACAATCCTACACTTACTTTCATTAGATTCTGAATAAACAGAACTGGCTTATTTTCATTCTAGAATTCAATATGGGGCCCGGCTTCACCTTCCAATACTACTTTGAAAAGGAGGAGAAACCACCAGAAGAGTTTTGCTAAAGGACATACCTTCCTCTTTCTATCATTTCAGATCATCGGCCACAACAGAAACCAGGAAGGCATGACTGTGCATCGTCCCTCTTTCTGAAGTGAAGATTCTTTTTGAAGGTCCTTTTGCCAGCTTTAGAACTCAGATGGGGTTAAGTTGGGAAGTGCATGGATGGTGGCTGTACGTGTGTTCTCCTGGGGCTGGTTATGGCTCCAAACACAAAATCGGTCTTGTTTCTATTTTATTTTATTTATTTATTTCTTTATTTGTAAACTGGTTGATACCAACCTAACCCAGTGCAATTGTGACTTTAACTGTGATCGTTTTAAGACAGTATCTGATATTAAAACATACATTATCTTTTACTAGAAAATTTTTTCCCCTCCATTGGCCTTTGTTTTAAAATACCAGATTCAAAGTGAAAAGAAAAAAAGGTACAATTTTACTTTGTTTCCAGCTTTTTAAACATGTTGAGATCACTCTTGGAATGAAGTACACAAAAGCTTAGTAATAATCACAATGATAACGTAATAGGTGTTTCTTAAACTTTAGATGTCCAAACATCCAGATGTTTGGCCTTTGCTGAAGGTATCCAGATGACTGATTGCATTTGTTCGGTTTTCATACAAGCTACAGGACTTCATGGAGCCACAGGCCTAAGAGTTGCAACAAGGTAATTAGAAATCCAAATTATTCTCCTATCATGTAGGACCCTTGTGAGCAACCAAGGTCTGCAGGCCAAATCTAGACTGACCATTTCTTTACGTATTGTCTCTGGCAGCGTTCACACTACAAGGCAGAGCTGAGTAGTTACGATGCAGATTCTACGGCCCACGATGCCAAGATTATTTACTACCTGGCCCTTTGTGGAAAATGTTTGCCAATCCTTTATGTAGATCATCTCTTTTCCTCAGCTAATTGGTTTTCTGTGAATGTCTTTAGGAAGTTATAATAAATCAGTATACTTTATATGCACATGAATGATACATGCCTTGAAAAAATGCAAAATGATTTTGGCCATTGTTCAGAGGTGAGCTTCTTGGAATTCAATGTTTAGGAGGCCACTGGGTTAACTGCTCTTCACCTTGGAAATCATTACACATTCATTAAGAAAAGAGCTAACTTCAGATGCACAGATAAACAGCCAAAACATTCTTCACAGTTTCCATTTTTATAGTTTTAAATCACATAGATTACAAGAAATGAGGTAGCATCAAATTCACCTCAATATAAAGATTTAAGTCTTACCAAATTTTCTTATGTAATAATTATTACTAATATGCTTATTTAATGACCAGTATTAAATTGACATTTCGATATAGAAAGCTAATGAATAAAGAAAACATTTAAACTAATGACATTACTATTTTTTCTGCATCATTTGAAATGTAAAGTTCTGTAAAATTTACTTTTTTATCCTATTGTTTAATGAATTTTTAGAAGAAAAGGTAAATTTAGCTACCTTTACTAGTCACAGTTCATAACAAATACGAACTAGCGTTTACTGAAAAACTTTGCATTTCTATTTCAATGTCTAGCTATGAAAAAAAAAGTGATCTTTCTTTCTTCATTAGTTTAAAAAAAAAAGGAAAAAAAAGCCACAGCAGATCTGTTTACAGATTCTTAGGTTCTCATTTGAATATGATCTGAGAATCTCTCCTCGTACAGATAGTGTTTTGTCAGATTTTATCACTCCATAAAAACTAGACACATACTATTTACTATATTAATATATGATAGCAGCATCATATACATGTATGTAAACATATATGTAGATATGCACATGTGTATGTAAGTGTACATATATACATGCGTGTGTGTGTGTGTGTGTATAGTGCAGGAGATGAAGAATGGTGCATGCCTGTCAGAGCACTAACTGTTATCACCCTCTCTGACTCCTGAGTTCTAGTTGATTCAATGTTGTGTGGAATTACAAACACTTGAAGCGACTGCCTTCTTTTCCTTTCCTTTCTTTCTTTCTTTTTTTCCTTTTTCGGTCTTGTTTCTATTTTATTTTATTTATTTATTTTTAGACAAGTATCATATGATCTCACTAACATGAGGAATTCTTAATCCCTTTATTTCTAAGATGAGTCTCCTGGTATCCAGTCTCTAAATTTTATCACCTATTTAAATCCTCATTCTTCCATGCTAATGCTAAACTTGCCCTATCCATTACTAAGCTAGAAAACTTTACCAGCTGGCTAGGGATTGTGATCCAGACAAAAATGAAAATATCTTTTTTTTTTTTTTTTAAGCTAGCAAAAGTCATGCATTTAGGAAAGCAAGTCTCTATCATGTTTGCCTCTTAAAAGAATGTCTGGCCCTCATGACGCGGGTACCCATCAGCAGCAGAGCCTCAGGCACCTCCCCCACCACTTTCTGACTTGTCATAAGGGTGTCATTCCCCTTTTACAGGTGGGAAAACTGAGGTGTGAGCAGAGTGGGTGACTTGCCCAAAGCTTACAGCAGAATCCAGGACCTGATCCCGGGTCTTTGGACTCAAAGTCCAGACAATTTCTTACAACCTCACGTTCAACCACAAACCTCTCATGGATCCAAACAAAATCAACGTACACAGAAATTAGGGGAAGTTCATTCTTTTAAACTTTGGTTTTTGACAAAAGTTGATTGGTTATGGAATTAGACTTCATCCAACAAAAAACCGTTGACAAGATTATCTTGTATGAAATCACAAAATAGACACATCTCTCAACGTGAAATTTTGAAGAGATGACCAACTTTGTGGCTTTCATAACCAAAAACGTAAGTAGCTGCAATGCAAGATATTTAGATCAACTCTGAGTTTAAGGGTGGCATCTAAAACATGTCAAATATCAGATTACCTGTACAGATGAATGCGCTAAGCCAAAGGACATTCACAGCATGAGAAGGGCCCCGAGTCTCCAAAAAGAAAAGAGATCCCTCTGTTGATAGATTTTACCATAACCATTCACTCCCACATACTCATGGCTTTCTCAAATTTACAGCGAAAAAAAAAAAAACCCCAAAACCCAAAACAAAACCAATGCAAACCTAAGAAATTAAACTCTTTTTATTTGTATACCTAAGAACAGATCCCAGTAGTAGATGAGTTAAAAGGGAAACAGGTTACTTTGGTAACGTATTTCCACCAGTTAATTTCTGAGTACTTTCTATCAGAGTGATAAGATCAAGTATAAAGAAATCATAATAATAGATTTTAGTATAGCAATTTATTTTTGAACATCCAGACATTTCCAAGGACCTAAAAACATTTTAATTATGCTTTCTACCTAAGTCTTGAGGTAGATGTGGAAAATTATATCACGTTGGTGAGAATCCAATAGCACTTTTCACATATAAACATCTTTTCATAGCTCTTTCCAGACAGTTTGAAATGAAACATATATTACAAATTAATCTAAAATAAATTACATTTTCTCAATTGCAGCCATTGGCTGTCACCTTACTGAAAACATCCTTCAGCCAAAACTCAGTATCTAGCCACTTGATTTAGTGCTGGCTACTGAGGTTTGATGAAAGTAAGAAAGTGTGAAAACTTAAAACCCTTAAAGCAAATACAGGACATTTTATAGGTGATGAAAATAATTGAGTATAAATCCTGTATTTTATTTCAATCTTTCACAAAATTGTCCTGTCCTAAATAGTCAAGTGTCTTGATTGAGTAGAATTTAATGTTCCAAAAATAATCTATCAAGGCAGAGTTTCCCCATCAGCAGCATATGACTCTCATCACCTTCAAATATTTCTCATTAAATAGGGATTAATCCACAAGGTCCCTACTCCGCTAAGGACCCACTGTAAATATGCAATAGTTCAGGGAAAGTTGCTAACATCATTATCAAAGGCACTAATGTCCTAAAGAGCTTAGCAATTTTGCCTGTATAATGAGTCCATAAAGAATTCTGTTTCCATGGAGGTTGGACAGCTATTCTGCATTGAAGCTCTATTCAAAGTTGTACACTTACGTTTCCTTCCCTCCAAGAGGCAGCTCATTGCATCTCTTCTTCATTTTGTTCACGTGATGAGAAAATTTAGCTGCAAAAAGTATTATCCAATGCCTGTCATTATAGAGAAAGATTCCAACAGAATCTCCAACCTACAGTGAGGAAGTAGGTGGAAAAATTGGTACCAACTGGTGGGTAGAGTGCAAAAAAGGTAAAGTCCTAATTTAGTAAAGACTTACTAAATGCATAAAGAAAAGTCCTGCGTCAAATTAAAAATGTATCTTGGAGATGGGACAGAGTTGGAAACAATGGCTCCCTAGAGACTGGATCCATCAGTGGGGCTGCTTAGAGGCAGACAGATCAACAGCCCTCCCCACCGGCATGACTCAGTTGCAGGACAGCTAACACAATGCTGGACCACCACTGTGATTTGCCAAGTGAGCGCTCCACGGGAAGATCTGGAGTGTCAAAGGTGTATGTTATTAGGATGGGGTGTGGAGGGGGCTGTTTTTTCATTCTTGTTTTTGTTTGGTAAAGCCAGAATCCAATAGTTTCCTCTTGGAGATTCCTAGTGCCTGATGGCAGATGAAAGGGATCCATTAAATTTGGTCTCACCAAGCATTTCTCAAACCAATCTGGTTATGGAAGATTTTCATGACCACACTGTTACTGGCTGAACTGTGTCCTCCCCAACCCCAAATTCCTTTGTAGAAGTCCTAAGCCTAACCATCTCAGAAGGTGACTATATTTGGAGATAAGATCTTCAAAGCGGTATTTAAGTTAAAATGAGTCATTAGGGTGAGCTCTAATCCAATACGACTGGTGTCCTTCTAAGAAGAGATGAGGACATGGGCACATGTAGAGGGAAGACCATGTGAAGACACAGGGAGAAGGTGGACATCTGCAAGCCAAGAAGAGACGCTCGCGAAGAAACCACAGCTTTGCTGACACCTGGAGGTCTGATAGACTCCCAGCTTCCAGAACTGTGAGGAAATACATTTCTGTGTCTGTGGTATTTTGTTATGGCAACCTGAGCACACAAATACACACATCCTAAAGATTTCTTGGTACAGAACACTCCTACAGCAAAAACGTCCCTATAATTATAGTGTATAGTAGCGGTACAAAGCCTATGTCCTATCTTATCTTTGCATCCCAGCCTGTGAGCAACTACTGCTGATAGTACAGGTAAGAGTTGTGAGAGTCATAATCTCTTGTATGATTGTGAGCTGTAAATTTAGACATACTTCGGTAATTTCTTTTAATTTTACCAAAGGGTCATATTGTTTTGTTTTGTTTTCTTTGTTAAGAAACATGGGAAGGATAAAAATGCAGATGTAATGTTTCCATACCTATATTTTATTTGATCATTTATTTGTTAAATGCCTACTGTGTGCTAAGAACTATGCTAAATGATGAGAATACAGAATAAACAAGGTTTGCCTCTTGGGTTGGGGGAAAGGGAGAGATGAACAAATACTGGTACAATTTATTATTTCACTTCAGTTTTGATAAGTCATATCAATAAAAAATATGGTGGCAGCTGGGCTGTCCCAGTATTACAGCTTTCACTGAACAAATCCAAGGCATATAAAATAATGATGCAAACAGAGTTTGCAATCATGGTAAACATTAATATGTTCAATCTGTATTCCATGTAATATGCCTTTTAATATTGAATAAGGCTCATTGATGATTATTATTCAATGGTACATGTTTATTCACCTTCTTAATATTATTTGTGCTGAGAGAGATCTAGAAACATTAAGCAACAAGAAATGCACTTCAATTTAAGATATTTTCCTCTACTATTTTTTGCATAAAATGAAAACAGTAGGTCATTAGTGTCTGATTTCATTACCTATATGTATTTAAACAAGAAAATATATAAATATATATATTATACCAAAACAGGCTATAGAGTGCTATTTGCTAAAATACCCAACAAAATATTTTGTGCATCTAAAGAAATTCTGGGAATCCAGAATCACATATGCATGTTATACATCTGAATGAAAAATGTCGTTTATGACACTAGAAAAAAAAAAGTTAGGATTTGCAGCTTTGGCTGATAAAATATTGTAAAACTCAGATACTGTATTTCAAAATGGGCATGTTGACATTTCTTCATTTACGCAAAGTAAAAGTTATTTTCAAGTTGTCTTTTCTCATCTTTTTCACTTCCTTTTCCAGCTTGATGCCTTAGCTCTGTTCACAGTTAAATTAAATAATCCTGGTTCTCTTCTTGTTTGTTGTCATCTGGCTATTGATCTTCTATCAGAATGGTTAAAGCTGTTTTTTTTTCTTTAAAATGACAGGAGCCTTCTAGGAATATAATACATTAATATGCATAAATTATTACTTTAATAATCATATTAGTTCTTTGAGACTCTAGTGGTAATAATATTAATAGCTAACAATTATTGAGTGTTTACTCTGTATCAGGCCCCGTGCTAAAATCTTTGCAAGCCCTTATCAAATATCATCCACCTAACAGCCCTATGAAGTTGATTCTATTAGAGGCTTCCTGTTTTTGTCTTTGTTTTTGTTTTTTTTGGAGGAAATGAATTTTAGGGAGAGTAAGCCATTAGGATTCCGATCCAGACCCTGAGCTCTAAGCTACCAGGATCACTGCCTGATAAAGGGAGCAGAAGGGCAAGCTCTGGGATAGTCTGAAAGCTCTGATGGATGAGGATGTCCACAGGCTACTCTCAAGTTCAACACTCAAGTCACCATCTGCAGAAACCATCCAAGAAATACGCATTCGCCATCTTGCTTTAAAATATGCAAACACACAGACGTTTGTGATATGGAGACACGGATACAGGACATTTTTGTTACGTGAAGCTGAAACTTCACATGATGATCCTTCTGGGTTGCCCACTAGCAAAAAAAAAAAAAAAAACTTTCTGCATAGTTGAATCCACAGCCGTGGTTTAATACTAAGGTAGAGCGATTCCTTTTGTGAGTACTACATAAGGAAAACAGCTGGGGTTTGGATGGTTTGTTGGGTGAAAAGAATAGCCAGTTGTCTTCAGAAATCCAGGCTGGGTAAAATGATACGGTTAACGCAAGCAGACTTTTAAAGAGCAGCCCACCTGAATTCTGACTGCAGTGGTTAACAGAACAAAATACACCTACGCAAGCTCACAAGCTGTGCTGTAATTTGATTCTAAACACCAAGTCGAGTCCCTACTAAGTGTCAGGAACCCTCCAAATGCTCGCCACGTAGGAAAGTAGAAAACAACTCAAGTCCTTGCTTGTGTGGAGGGTCTCGGCTTTTATTGGCGAGGGAAATTCGGGAAGGGGATCACCGCCGGGAACTGGCCATTTGGGACCAATCTCTCTCATATTATAATTTATCAATCTGTCATTGTTTCTTCATGTTGGGAAAGGGAATGGAGCAGAAGCTATGTGTTGTCCGTCCTTATTCCCAGGGCCCAGCTCCCCCACCTTTCCCTCTAATAGGTACTGAAGGACTGATTCCAAGAGACCAGGGGTACCCCCTGTGAGGTTCATGGCCATGCCCACGGTATCAGTTGAAGATGAGGCAGGGGCAAGTCCAGGCTGAGCATGAGGAAGGGGCTCTGGGGAAACGTTAGCATTGACCATCAGAAGTCCATGGCTGGATATGGAAAAATTTATAACAGGAAATACATTTTAAATAAATTCAGGAGTTTGTCTTATTCCACTTACAGATGAAAAAAGATGAGTGTAAACAGAACACTTGGCCTAGAGATCTTCAGAATTTGATACTACACTGAGAGAGACGATGAAGGAAATCTAAAGAAAAAGGCCCATGGCCGACTCAGTAAGAAGCAGGCAAGGGGTTAGATCACTTCCAAACACATATTGCAGCTTATTTGGAAAAAAAGAAAATAATAAATGATCCTATCCTCAGGTGTGTGTGAGAAATTTCCAGCACAGATGTGCCCCCTGCTGCTGACAGACCTGGAAAGGCTGTCTTGTCTCAACTGCCAAGTCCTGGGCTTGGTCCCGGGAAGACCCAGCGGTAAGAGCCCTCTGTACCTAACAGCTCAGGCTCTCCTTCCTTCCTTCCTCCCTCCCTCCCTCCCTTCCCTCCTTCTTTCCTTCCAGATTTTATTTATTTATTTGAGAGAGAGAGAGAGAGAGCACGAGCACGAGCAGGGTGAAGGGCAGAGGGAGAAGCATACTCCCTGCTCAGCAGGGAGTCTGATGTGGGACTCGATCCCAGGACACCGGGATCATGACCTGAGCTGAGGACCGAACAGTTTCCGCTCTGGACAACCCGTGAATTCCAAGTGGAGTGCAATCTAAAGTAACACAAAACCATGCACATTTGCCCATTCAGACTCAGGCGTTAACTTCCAACCATGGGCAAAGATACCCGCCCTGATCACTTCTGGGGGTGCCTTGCTGCGAGAAATCTGTGTATTTGGTGATTTTAAGGAATACATGCTCCTATTTCTGGAAACGATGCTTGAGAATCGGGAAGCTCAATTTACTGACACCTTCCTTAGAAATGCAAAAGAAAAACAAGTACTGGAGGCAAAAGTAAATACCTAGTTAGGGGGAATTTGATTAAAACCTAATTTGCAGGGGTGCCTGGGTACCTCAGTTTTAAAGGTCTGCCTTCAGCTCAGGTCATGATCCCAGGATCCTGAGATCAATCCTGCATGGGGTTCCCTGCTCAGCGGGGAGTCTGCTTCTCCCGCTGCCTCTCACGCACCCCCCCACCCCATTCATGCTGTTTCTCAAGTAAATCAATACAATCTTTAAAAAAAACCACAGTTTGCAATTTTATGCTCTAATCAAGAATCCTAGACATTTAGTATCATCAGAAAACCCCATTTAAACGCTCTGACTGCATTTCGTCAGAATGTGCTGAATGTCACCCACTGGTGACTGCGGCAGCTTCTTCCTGTTGACCACAGGGGGGCTATCTGCAGCTTACCCACGCAAGCTCCCTGGGGTTGCTAGGAACACAGTTCTTTGCTCTCGTGGCCCAACCTCAGGGTGGCTGAGGGTCAGCTGAGGCACGTGGGGGATCTCTGAAGGCAGAGTGGTCCACCTCCTCTGCCAACTTGGCGTGGCTCACCTTGTCAAAATGATCACCTTTTGTTTCTCATTTTAACATATATATTCTTTACTGTTTAGAAATGTAGTCATGCCACAAATTTGGAAATGGAAGATACCCTGTAGGACAATACACATTTGACAAGGGGCAGCTTTGGTCCAGACAGGATGGGGAGACCACATAGCATGTCCCTGTCCACTTCTGCTACTTGTCCAAGAGGAGAGCTGCTTCTGGGTACATGTGGGCCCCCACTCTCTTTAGCTGGTGTATTTGAGAGACACGCTTACCAATCCGTGATCTGTCCAGTCGGTCCCAGAAGTCTCTGCTGGGTAAATTTTCCTAAAGAATAGAGTGATCACGTAGCCAAGTCTGTTGGTAGAAGTCCTGTTTTACATCTCAGGTCCCAACCTGCCCTGATAATCATCACAACATCCGCACGCTCAAATGAGCCCCAGCGTGGAAGATCCACCATGTTGCTGTCTTGATGTCACTCTCTACTCAAAATCTTTCAACTCCCTCCCATCCATTGCTGGCTCCCTAATTTCTCAAACTGTTTTAAAACAGTAATTTATTTTTAAGTTATTTACATTATTTTTTTTTTCTCTCAGGCTCTGCCAGAGATTTATTTTGGTTCTCGTATTTACATTTGTCAAAGCTAATTTAAGCAGATACATGGGAAGGTAATTTTGAGAGGAATCATCCACAAATCAACATGTTAAGTGTGAGTGTTTGTGGAGTTAATTTTTCTGCTTTGACTAAAGAAACAACAAGCACAAAAGTGGCAGACGTTGCATTATTTCAGAGAATAAAAACAGCTAGGTTATGTAGCCTATAAATAAGCAAATGGAAGAATTATTGGAACAAATTAAACAGGCTTATTTTTAAGTTTTAAATATTTCTGTTTAATTGTTCAACTGGAAGTGAAGTCACTTTGCTTTTCTTGGGTCTCAGTTACCATACCTCTAGATTTTGGAATCAGATCAGACGATCTGGAAGGACTTTATTACTTGTAAATTTGATTGTGTAATCATGAGGTTTTTTAAAGCAGGTCAACTTGAGAAACAAACAAAGAGTGGTAGGACAAAAATCAAGCTTCATTTTTCTTGCTCTACTCATAGCCTGAAAAAGGAAGGGTAGTTTTTCATCATCTTCAATACCCAAATAGTTTTTCAATTTAAAATAAATTAACAGGGCGCCTGGGTGGCTCAGTTGGTTAAGCAACTGCCTTCGGCTCAGGTCATGATCCTGGAGTCCCGGGATCGAGTCCCGCATCGGGCTCCCTGCTCGGCAGGGAGTCTGCTTCTCCCTCTGACCCTCCTCCCTCTCATGCTCTCTGTCTCTCATTCTCTCTCTCAAATAAATAAATAAAATCTTTCAAAAAATAAAAAAAATAAAAAATAAATAAAATAAATTAACAAAAGTGAAGAAATCTATTTTATATCCACAGATGCTGAATGATTAAGTAAATCCCATCAAATACTTCAAGTTAGCACAAATACCTTAGCTTTCTGTTTAAAAATCCTATGATTTAATCTTTTTCTCCTGAATGGATTATTTTTCTCCTAAAATTGATTATAGCTGATACCCCAGTGACCTTAGAGGCTGAATAGGGCCTTTGCGGCCCTGCGTCGACTATTTATAAAATTTCTCAATGGCTATAGCGATACGGTTTCTCAAAGAATTTTGTAATTAGATATCACTATATGAATCCACAGTGAAGACATGGCCTTTATATAGATCTCAAGTTAAGTCCATAAAAAACTTAAAATCCATAAAAATTAAAAAATTATGTATTCATATAATACACTACTTTAGAGTGTGGAGTATTTGTAGTTACTAAATTCAAAGAGTGAATTTCTATTTGGGAAGAGTGAAATTTCAGGATCTAAAAGAGATGTCGGCCCTCTTCACTGGCCTACAGCTGGTAAATTCAGAACAACGTGCTTCTCTATTCCAGTCTCTATGTAGTTGCTGTGGGTTGAGTGCCCCCCCTCCAAATTCATATACTGAATTCCTAACCCCCAGTACCTCAGAAAGCCTGCATTTGCAGATAGGGTCTTTAAAGAAGTGATTAAGTTAAAACGAGATCCTAGGATGGGCCCCACTCCAGTAGGACGGGTGTGCTTACAAGAAAGGAAAATTAGGACACAGATGCCCGGGGGAAGACAATGTGAGGATGCAAGAGAAGCTGGCCATCTTCAAGCCAAGGAGAGAGGCCTCAGAAGAAACTCACCCTGCTGACACCTTGCTCTTGGACATCCAGCCTCCAGCCTCTAAGAAACTACATTTCTGTTGCTTAAGCCCCAACACCCCCCACCCCTCCGTCTCTGGTACTTTGTTATGGTCACCTAGCACACTAACACGATAGTCAACTTTTAATGTGGAACAGTAAAGTAAGAATGCAGTGAAAAGAAACTGCAAAAAATGAGTCTGGTGTTAACAAACAATATTGAAGGATAAAGTCAATTATTTTCATATTTGGGTGAGAAGAAACAGTTACAAATAACTACAAGTGATGGTAAGAATCTCGTGATATCTCTTTCAGAAAACTGGCACCACTTACTGCAAGCAGCTGGATGTGTACAGAATGTTCTGGCGGACTGCTATGGAATGTCCAAATCCTGTGCCTCAAACATGATCATTCCCATTTGTGTGACCCCCTGCACATCTGCTGGAGGGCCTGACTTGCCCCTCACATGGTGTCCTTGTACTGGATGAGATCGTGGGTGCAAGTAATGAAGTGAGACCCAGGAACAGGGGAAATAGATGCTATTAAAATTATTCTCCTTATTTATTTCTAGGGCTCTACTCAAACAGTAGAGCCTTTGGAGAATGGTGGAGGTCATCTAATGAATTCTCCCATCTGGGGTTGCAGGACATGTGACAAACACTGAAACACTGGGATTGTGGAGAAAGAAAGAGAGAAGGGGGAGGGAGAGAGAAATATGAGGAGCAAAGAATATTTAATTGGACATAAATGCACTCTCAATCCCCAAATTCAATATGAAATTTATGGCAAGATAATCTAGGCTTGGATTCGTGCAGAGTGACTCAGTTTCCCTCAACTGCTCATTTGCTACAGCTTTTCTTCTTATCATTGTTAAGTGCAAGGAGAAGACAATGCCGTATTCAAGAAGACAAAGTGATTATGGGAAATACCAAAGTCGCTTTTATCTGACTCAAACCCACCGTTACAGAGACAGGGATCTATCAAGGCTCTACTTGTAGTATACTCAGGGATAAAACATTGGTAAAATATTTTTAAGTGGCTGATTTCCCAAGTCTGAGCATAAAACTGCTAGAAACCAGCCAGTTCACAGCTAGTCATCAGATGTCCACCACGGTGACACACACATTGACACTCTGAGGCCATCGCAGGTACTAGTTGACGTCCATGTCTTCAAGGATCTCATTTTCTCTTAAGGAGGGACAAACAGTCATGAAGTCCATCAACAGATTTTAAAAGGTATGATTTCAGACACAGTTAAGCGCAAAGAAAAACCACATGGGGGGATTTGGTGAAGAACGGCCTGGCGGTGCAGACAGCAGTGCTGGTTTAGCTGGAGGGCAGAAGAGACTCCTCTGGGGAGATATTTAGACCAAAAGGAGAGAGCCAAGTGAAACTCAGGGGAGAGGGAGGAGCCAGTGCAAATGCCCTGGGCTGAGGCCACGCTTAACATGACCAAGGGAGAGAGAGGGAATGGCTGCGTGGCAGTGAATGGGGGTGAAAGTTGGACGTAATTGGCAGGTGAGACCATACAGAGGGCCATGCAGAGGAGCGTGGAATTTACCTGAATGGGATTCAATTTTAAGCAGGGACTTGACATGATCTGGCTATGCTGTAAAACATCCCTCTTGCTGCTGGGTCAAAAATGGACTGTTGGGGTAAGAATAGAGGGAGAGTAATCCAAAGAAGGGGTGAGATGACATCACAGAGGAGACGGTGAGAAGTATCAGACTCAAGGTGGGTTCTGGAGGTATAGCCAACTGGATTTGTCGATGAATCGAATGTGGGTATGAGGGAAAGGTGGGAACTGGGGAAGCCTAATCACATGTGTGGTCTTTGGCCATCTTGACAGCTTCCTTTTTTCTGCTGAGGTGAAGAACACTCCATTAGGCTAAGTCTTGTTAACTTCAAGTCTCCAACATCTGGGACTTTCATGGATAGAAGGGAGATAAATATACTCTCTCAGTAAGTTCATCAAATGCAGTAAAGTATTAGTAAATGTGCAGGCAAAATAAGCCCCTGCAGAAATACGGAAAGAAGTTATTATGTTGACCATTTAGGCTTAAAATCTTCTGCACGGGATAAGGGAGATTTTCAGAGAAGAAGCCAAAAATAGGAGATCACCCCTCTTCCACCTTGATCCACACATGTCCTAACCCCTCCCTCAATGAATATTTCTAGTGCTGGAAAAGAATATTTAAGAACTCTGGCTTGCTTATTTCACTTGATACCAAGGTGGAGGATTCTATCCGCTGATAAATAAAAACCTACACAGAAGAAGATTCTTTACAGTAGCAATGACATGTCTTGTATTTTCTTACCAAAATGAAAGCCACACTTTTGACCCATGATGTTCATTATTATACACCACATACAGTTAGCTTTCCATTAAAAACTGGTTATACACGTGGGTTGCTCCACAGTCCTGTTAAGTATAGTAATCCTGTGGCTTTAATTTTTAACTTACTACTATACTTTCTTCTAGTAACTGGCAATGGCTCAAATCCCTTATGATGGTTCGTCTTACATGTCAACCTGGCTAGACTACAGTACTCAGGCATTGCCACGAGGCTATTCTATAGATGCAGCTAACACATAGATGGGCCTTATCCCAACAGTTGAAGGTTGAAAAGAGCAAAAAATGAGATTTCTCAGAAAAGAAGAAAGTCGGTAGCATCAGCTCTTGCCTGAGTTAGCAGCCTGCTGGCCTGCCTTCTGGATTTTAGACTTGTCAACCCCCACAATCCTATAGGCCAATTTCTTAAAATAAATCTCTCTTCTCTCTCTCTCTCTCTCTCTCTCACACACACACACACCAGTTTTGGTTATGTGTACATATACACAGAGTCCCATTGGTTCTGTTTCTCTGGAGAACCCTGGCTGACACAATCCTGGAAACAAGTCACTTGCAGGTGTATTTTCTGACAAGGCCAACTTGATCAAAGTGTACTCTCAGGTTTGGAGGCAGGGCCTGCTGAAGAGACAGGCCTTAGGACCTTCAAAATGTCCTGCTTCAACACCCAGAACATGGCTCCTTCAAGTACAGTGGACCCTAGAGGCCAGGGTACGTTTAGATAAGGCCTCACCAGTCTGCCTTCAACACGCACTACTCGTTGGCAAGTACACTTCACCTTCTTGCGCTGTCATTTCCTGGTCTACAAGATGAGAAGAAAATGTCTGTCTCTTCAGTTTGTTGTGAAGACTGTATGAAATGACCACACCACTTACCTGGCTTGTGGGAGGCCATCTGTATGTCTTCTTTGGAAAAATGTCTATCCAGGTCTTTTGACCATTTTTAAATCAGATTGTATTTTTGCTATTGAATTGTATGAGTTCTTTATATATTTTGGATATTAACCGCTTATCAGAGATGTGATTTGCAAATATTTTCTCCCATTCAGTAGGTTGTCTTTTACTTTTGTTGATTGTTTCCCTTGCTGTGCAGAAGCTTTTTAACATAGTATAGTCCTACTTGTCAATTTTTGCTTTTTTCCTTCTCTTAATATTCAGTATGACAGCACCTCCTTCACAGCCAACATACTCGGTTTTATTGTGTGTTCAACCCCCTATTTCAATGAAGGTACAAAAGTGAATAAGGTGTTATTAAAATGTTTTTTTTTTTCCTCACTGCCAGGCAAAACCCTTCCCAAAATCTTTGTTTCCCAACTGACTCAAAAAGAAGCTTTCTCAAAGACTATTGTTCAATGGTTAGTAATTAAACAAAACAAAACAAAACCAAAGAACTTTATGACTGTATGTGACTTTAATTGTGACAGTGATATTTGGAAAGAAATATTTTGCCCTGGTTAAAGCTGGTCAACTTTCTCATGACCTACCAATAAAACTCCAAGACAGTATGTTTCACCAAGAGAATGGACCTTGTAAGGACCTGATGCTAATCGCTGCAGGGCTCTGTGCTGATGCACTGAACATTCTTCCTCAAGCCTTTTTAGATACACTCAGCATTGTGACCTTTTTTCCCCTCCAAGAGGGTATGGGGAGGTGTCTAAAAGACCTTGATGGTGGTTCCAATGGGAATCAGATACAGGCACACAGTCTTCCTTGACCCATCTAGGCCAAGAGAGTAGCCCCTTCTCCTGTCTTCCTACAGAGCTTTATAGTGAGCCATGTCTCATTCCGTACCACGCGTTGCACCTATGACAGCGCACTGATATTGGGTATTTAGACGGCTGTCTTCTCGGTTACATGGGAGGCTCCACTGGGCAGAGTGCATTCAACTGGTTAGTGCTAGGCATGTATCATCCATTCACTGCTTCTCTTATGCATAAGTACAAGTGATTGTCAGTAAGTAGGAAAATGTGTGATTATCTGCAATAAACTCTGGCAAAAGGGATGGCCTCCATGCACCATATTGGGCCACAAGGGTCTGTATGTCATTACATTTAATTTTCAGTCTAGCTCAGAATCCTCATGTGCAGACAGGGAATTTCATCTCCCCCGAGGCTGACCAGGCAGAGTTGGAGGTCAAAAGGTATTTAAAGCTTTGACACAAACATACCAACCACAGTCTTTCAGAAGAGTAGATATCTGCTAGACCTTCACGATTCTACCATGGGAGAGAGCGCTGATGAGGCGTTTTGCTCAACTTCCTGTTATCCTTTTGTTTTTGTTTGTTTCAACTTAAAAGATATTGTAACTTAATTTGTTGAGCAGGTAACAAATCCACATATACCGTAAGTGCAAGAAAACCAAGATGCACAGTGAAAAGCCTCTTTTAATTCCATCTCCTGTCTGCTCAGTGCACGGCTCTCAGCATCACCCCTGTTACTAGATTTTGTGAATCCTAAAGACTTTCTACTACGTGTGCATATATAAATATAAATTCTCATGTCCCCCTTTATTTCAAAAAACAATACTTAGTCATAAAAAAGTGAATTCATCAGTGCTGAAGGAAGTCTCAGACACGTAAGATTCATAAACGGAAGAAATTAAATGAACCCAAAGAAAAAGGGGAACTGGAAGAAAAGAAAAGCATAAAGCACTTAAGTGGTTTTTATTTACTTCTCCATCATCCTTGAGTGAAAGAGGGAGAGCCTCCACTTAGCAATGTGAGGGGTCTTGGCAAGCCCTGTGGGTCGTCTGTGTGCTTCAAGACACACGTTTTGGTCATCAGTCTTTACAAATAAGAAGCTTAGAGTCTGCCAGGAACATGGAGAACAATAGCAGATGGAGAGGTTTGCTACAGCTTGTGGTCAGAAGAATTACGTGAAATGGCACCAACGCTCTTAATACGATAGCCATCTTGTTTTACTCTCCATCTCCGAGTTCCTTTTTTTTTTTTTTCCCTTGATATCTCTTTCTGTCATCTGGGCTGTGTTAATGGAGAAATGGGGAGGAACCACAGCAATTGTCTGGAAAATTAAGTGGAAAGATCTTAATTACTCTCCCCCGGAAGGTCCAGGCAAATCTAAAAGCCAATATTTCCTATGACTGAGATGACTTTAGGTTTCAGAACATAAAATTTCTTTCAGGGGCATAAAGTTACATTTTTAAAAGCCCAGGCCTCACAACTTTCTTGCTAAATTGCAGGTTATTATTAAGATCTGTTTCAATTGAAATCTGTAACTGTTCAATTAATATTGATTTTAGATCAAGGTTGAAATGCTGCATATACTGAACAGGATACATCCCCATGAACCTATTTTAACTACCATCATCCGTATTCACTGCCAAGCAAGATAGCCACATGTGATTGTGTCCTGCCAGACATTTGGGCAGGGGGCTCAGCTTGGGGGTTGAGATTCGGTCTGCCACTCAGCGAGCTATGCTCTAGAGAGCAGGGCTGCATCAGTCCAGAGAAAGGGGAGCCCATGCTTAGGGGGCCACAGAAAGCAATCCCTTCTTGAAACTCTCAAAAAGGTGCTGCATGTTCTAGCTCAGCCTTGAAGCCAAGCACCTTCAATGCTATCAACATCATGTTTATATGGGAGTAATGATGCTATCAACATCATGTTTATATGGGAGCCCACACATCAGATTCACCCGGGATAGCCCTGCGTTATACCTGTTAACTCGGCTTAATTATTACGAATGCTACTTTCACTCTTAAGAGGGCTTGGGACTGGGGGCGCCTGGGTGGCTCAGTCGTTAAGCGTCTGCCTTCAGCTCAGGTCATGATCCCAGGGTCCTGGGATTGAGCCCCGCACAGGGCTCCCTGCTCCGCGGGAAGCATGCTTCTCCCTCTCCCACTCCCCCCTGCTTGTGTTCCCTCTCTCGCTGTGGCTCTCTCTGTCAAATAAATAAATAAAATCTTTAAAAAAAAAAAAAGAGGGCTTGGGACTGGATGACCTACGATATTGTCACCCTAGTCCTGTATGCTCTGTCCTACGTTCGCTTTCATAGCAAAGAAATTAATTTACAAGGGAAAACTGAATCCCTTTCAAACCTACACTCATGATAATGGCCAAGATGATCTCTTAGCTGTGTTATATTTTTTTGAAATCCACTTTGTAGTTCAGATTACCTACCAATAATTGGTTTGCTTTTTTAAACCAGCCAAAAAAAGTGTACTGTTCGTGATAATTGCGATATTTGTGCTCTTCCCTTGGCCATCGTGGATAGGCATGAAAACAAAGGCAGTGAGAGTAAAACCACCACTCTGCAGTACGTCTCTCAATTTCCCACCCAGGACCTCGAGGTCTCCTTCGGCACATTCGCAAATCATTCTGTGCTGCCTTGTCTACACTTCATTTCAGCACTGACTTGGCCAACCTGAGGGACACCTCAGGCAGTCCACGGAATTCCTTCATCCTCCCTGGCGTGGCCCAGTGGCTCCTAGTGAGTCTG
Source organism: Halichoerus grypus (assembly GCF_964656455.1). Lineage (NCBI taxonomy): Eukaryota > Metazoa > Chordata > Mammalia > Carnivora > Phocidae > Halichoerus > Halichoerus grypus. Next base: position 12,583,157 of record NC_135713.1, on the reverse strand, counting down.
GGACTGTACCAGTGGGAGGGAAGAATACTGACTGCCGAGGTGCTAAAAGCTTCTCTCACGTTTGCAAATCGTACCGGAAATGGATGTCATGGCGGGGTGTGAAATCCAAGTGCTCCGATGCTTTTTTCTCACGTAATTACTTGTGTCTATACCTAGGACTCCGTGTTCTGATTTGGCAGTTTGGGTCAGGAACTGTGCAGATTGTAAAGCAGGGATTGGCAAACTTTGTCCGCAAAGAGACGGACTGTCAGGTTTCACCTGCCAAACAGTCTCTGCTGTAAGTTCTCAACTCCGCTTTGCAGCACAAAGGCAGCAGTACCCAGTGTGCAGACAAATGACGTGGCTGTGTTCCAATAAAACTTTATTTATAAAGGAGTTGGCAGGCTGGATTTGGCCTGTGCATCAGAGTTTGCGGACGCCTGCAGTTAGAGAACTTACCTGCCCTCTGGTTTTCCCCCGTGGGCGTTTACTAGAAAATGTGTCCTTACCATCGTTATGACTCACAGCAAGGTCCCCCACCTTATCTTTCCTTATGGAACAAGACATTCTTGGTTTCTATAGCAGAAAACCACTCAGAGATTTCTGGGGTTGACTTTAAGAATCTTATTACACCTCAAGATTTACTCATAATTTAACATCTTATTCTACATGCAATCTATTGCAAGGAGAACGTATAGCACTGAAACATGACAATGGATACAGTGAACTTCAAATGGCATACTCCTTTAGTAAGAAAATACCCTCGCGGAGTAAGCTGTCTTGGGAAAACACACTGTGAGGTCATCAACTGAAAAAAAAAATGATTATAGATTATCATGAAAACTTGACAGTTTGGGGCCTGCTATTATTCCAGTTTTAAGATGTGACTCCATTTTCTCTTCATCTGTTATATTTATGGTAAGAATTTGATGAGCATGCCTATGAAACCAATGAAATGTTCATGTCCATTTGGATCTCTGAATAGGCAAAACTATCAAGGAGATGTGTGTTTACTTCTTTTTTTTTTAATTTTTAGCTTTTTAAAAAGATTTTATTTATTTGAGAGAAAGAGAATGAACGGTGGGGAGGGGCAGAGGGAGAGACAGAGGGAAGCAGACTCCTTGCTGAGCAGGAAGCCTGATGCAGGGCTGGATCCCAGGACCCATGGATCCTGACCTGAGCTGAAGGCAGACAATTAGCCAACTGAGCCACCCAGGGGCCCCAATTCTTTCTCACTTAAAATAAAAATATTATTTTCTCCTACCCTCCCCACTCAGCCCCCAAAATAAAGGACAATGGAATTATCTGTATTCATCTCTTGATAAAAAAAAATGCATGAAGCAAAACCTGGAGATGATTTTAGTGCTCAAACACACTTTTTTTTGTTTGTAGATAATTCTTGTGACTTAGTCCTTAAGGAAAGCACATTTTGTTCAGATTAGCAAGGCTTAAACGACATGAATTTTTAAGTGCTCCCCATAAAAAATGTATCTGGATGATAATAGTGCTATCTGGCTCTTAGACCTATCTTCATTAGGATGCTAATGCAGGCTTGCAGGCTTGCAGGCTGCATCTGATCCTGATGATTATGTTAGACTCCCCAAATTGATGCTTAAAATCCTGGTGTGAATCACTAAGTCAGCTTTTGACTGCATCTCTCCGAACTGCAATTACGTATTTTGAAAAATCTTAGTCACCGCCTAAGAAGGAAGTCTTTCTAGTTCTGTGTGCACCGCTACCTGTTTATTCTTCTCTCAGAGGTCTTTCATCTCTGGTCAGAGCCGCGCATTCTCCAGTCCCTGAGCTCATCCCTGGAGGAAGAGAAGGATACAGGAAAAGCAACCCCACGAACAAAAACCAGACTGGGCATGGGGCATAACCAGCGAAGAGGAACCCAGAATCACACTCAAGGCTTCCTCTGGCCAAGCTGTTATCGAAGGCTGCTAAGCCTTCAGATGTCTCTTAAAAGTTTTGTGAGCAATTCATGATAAGGCATCACACTAACAAATGAGGCTAAAAAAAGTTTTAAAATATTTCCCACAGGAAATGCGCCCTGCTTGTGCTCTTGGACCTGTACAGAAGCCAAATTTCTATCTATAGAGGAAGGACCTTTTGTGTTGGATTTCTTACCCACTGTCCCCTCTCACATTATTATTAGGTTGCAAACAATAGCTTTTTTGTTACAAAGCAGGAATAAAGGAGCCTAAAATCAGCATACAATTGTGTGATCACTCCTTAGCCTTGTATCCCAAAGGAGTTAAGAAAAAAGAAATACATGTAGTATTCACAAAACTAGTCATCTAACTCAAAACAAGAGATAAGAGAAGGCCCCGGGAATCTGTGAGCAAAAGTCCTTACAACTCCTTTTGTAAGGGTCTGGCAATATTTCCCACAAGGGCTTGCCAATTTTAAAATGCCTTTTTTTTTTTTGCTTTATTTATCTACCTTTAGTAAAGGGAAATATTAGTTCTGGTCACTCACTGATTGTTCTGAACATGGTGGTAATAATAACAACTTACAAAATGCTGATGGCTTTAAAACAAAGCATGTGGCAAACATCTTTTATTTATTTCTTTTATATCTTCATAATCTAGCACCTCTGAAGATGTCTAGCAGTTATTTCTCATCTCAGCCAGGAGATGTCACTGTGGTTGAATTAAATAATTAAGAGCCCTTGAGAAATTCTGGAAACAGTCTTGAGTGTTAAAAGCTTTCTATGGAACAGTCACAAATGAGCGGAAAGACATTCTGGAGTAAAAGTAGGTTTTGTATACCCAATTCTGCGTTTAGCTAATATATACAACATTTTTCTATACTTCAGATTAAAAGAGAATGCTTCTCCCTCCCTCCTTGCTAAAAATGCAAATATGCTAGAACAAAAACCATAAACCTAATGATTAATTCATCTGGGTGAGTAAGAGGAAGAGAGTTTGTTTCCACTTTTCACAGAAATAGAAAAAACAATCCTAAAATTTGTATGGAACCATCAAAGACCTCACATAGCCAAAGCAAGCCTGAGAAGAAGAACAAAACTGGAGGCATCACATTTCCTGATTTCAAACTATACGACAAAGCTGTAGTAATCAAAATGTTATGGCACCGTCATAAAAATAGACACATAGACCATAGAACAAAATAGAGAGCCCAGAACTAAATGCCTGTATTTATGGTCAATTAATATTTGACTAGGGTGCTAAGAATACTCAGTGGGGAAAGGAAAGTCTCTTCAGGAAATGGTGCTGGGAAAACTGGACAGCCACATGAAGAAAAATGAAATTGGACCCTTACCTTACACCAGTCACAATAATCAACTAAAGATGGACTTCTTGACATTGATCTTGGCAATGATTTATTGGATTTAACACCAAAAGCAAAGACAATAAAGAAAAAACAAACAAACTAAAAAGCTTCTGCACAGCAAAGGAAACCATCACAAAATGAAAGGCATCCTATGGAATGGGAGAAAACATTTGCAAAACACATATCTGATAAGGGGTTAATATCCAACATATATAGGGAACTCGTACAACTCAATAGCAAAATACAACTCAATTAAAAAATGGGCAAAGAACCTGAGTAGACATTTTCCCAAAGAAAACAGACAAATGGCCAACAAGTACATGAAAAGGAGCTCAATTCACCACTAATTAGTGGGGAAATGCAAATCAAAGCCACAATAGAATGCCACCTCACACCTGTTAGAATGGCTGTCATCAAGAAGACAAGAGATAGCAAGTGTTGGCGAGGATGTTGATGGGAATATAAGTGGTGCAGCCACTATGGTGAAAGTATGGAGGTTCCTTAAGCAATTAAAACAGAGCTCCCATTTCATCCAGCCATCCCACCCCATGTGCTGGCGGACAACCCAGCAAGGTCTGTTTCTTCTCATTACATTCTATCCTTTGGAAAAGTAGGATAGCACTGTGCCCCACTTATGTCCATAATGCATCCTGGAAAACATTTCAGAGCTGAATGTCTGAAAGTCAAAGAATTCATGTTATTCCAAGTGGGATGTGAGAAAGGAATACATTCTTTTTTTTTTTTTTTTTTAGCTTTAGTGAGGTATAGCTGACCAGCACATGGCTCTCTCGGTGTGTAATGAATGCATGCCAAATCACACTGAAAGACAAAAGCAGAATGAAAATGTCCCCATCACTGCTTCCTCTCAATCGGAACGTACTTGATGAGCATCATTTAGTCATGGGGTCAAGGATAGTATGCTTGAACACAAAATGCTTGACAGTTAAGCCATTTCTCTGTTATTCTTCCTGCCTTTATGAATATATAACATCTTCCTGCAATTTACTACTATCATATCATAATGATTAGCTCTTAGTAAAGCTCCAGATGACAAAATGATTCTCTCTTTAATCATTAACCAAAATTACCTATTGTTCTTGCAAAGTAGGTACTAACTGGGATTTTTTTCATGGGATACTGTTTAGAGTCATGTTCTGCATTTGCCCCACCAGATCCACTCTGGAACCTTCTGTACCCTGCTCCGTACCCAGGAGCCAGACTCTTAGTGGTTACATCTACAAAGCAAGGCTCCTTTGCTCTCTGGCTCTTGGTTGGAAATGACCAAAGGCAGCCCTGCAGAAACAGAGAGGGCAAGAGAAGGGAGAGGTCATGGCATTGACTATCTGCCATCCTCCCCAGTTAGCCATTCCTCTACCAACAAAGCTTTCTCCTTCAGATACAACTGTAGCTCCTTCCCTGGCCTGGCAAGTACCCCAGGAGTATGCTTGCCTTTACCCTGACAGGCCCAGAAGCTCTCCCAGAGTACTATCCAACTTTGTCCTCAACTTTGTAAAGATTTCTCTAGTAAATTCTCTCCAATTCCCTTGTTTGAATGTTCTACATATACACATCATTTCTGGACCCAAGGTGGCACCTGAAGCATGACATATGCTTTAGTAAAATATTTAATGTTTACTATTTAGATACATGACTAGGCATATATCCCATGTGGATGACTTACATTGGGAATAAATTCATTTTTAGTTGGATCATCAAAACCAAGTTCTTTGTGGGAGAAGAAAATGCATAAAGACAACAGACTATATGAAATCCAGAACTAAAGAACAAAAAACCCCCAGAACTAAACTTGTTAGATCCAATCACAAGTTTATTTTAAATCTTGATTGCAGTTTATAGCATTCAGTATACCTACTATTTATTGAGCACCTACTAAGACGTTGACACTGTGCTCAGCATTTCAAACAAATTATTTTTAATCTGTCTGATAATCTTGCAAGGCAGGTGATATGCCTATTTTAGAGCTGAGGAAAATGAGACTCACATAAGCGCAAGAGCCCACCCTCTTGCACAAGGCTAGCTGGGACAGAGCAAGGAGTCCAGAGTAGAGCACTGACTGTAGAGTGCGCATTCTGTCCACTGTACCAGACCACCCCGTGCAGAGGGGCAGTGGTTACTCATGAACTGTGAGACAACACATGTCTATTGCTGTGAGCCATTCAGTTTGTGGTAATCTGCTGCGCAGCCTAAGAAACTAATAGATGATACACCTCTCTGCCGTGACCTTTTTTCTAAGGTCACATTCGTAGGTTCTGGTGGGTAGAATGTGGATGGACCTATCTTTTGGGCAGGCCACTATGCAGCCCACTGACTTATCTTTGCACTCACCTGTCCCTGTAAGTTCCTTATGCATGATATACACTTGGTAAATAATTTTCCATTAAATTAAATCAAGTTAAATTTTTGGACACTAGCTTAAGGATATCTACAAACAAGCCTAGTTCACCTTTCAGTAATCACATTGAACTCATGCTAAACCACAAACAACATCTTCTACTTATTGGCTGTCTAGTCACGGCAAGTTCTGTATTATTTCACTTTTATATTATTTATTAAAGGGAAGGAAGGAAAGAAGGAAGAAAGAGAAGGAATGGAAGAAAGGAGGGAAGAAGGGAGGAAGGGGGAGGGAGGTAGGAAGAGGAGGAGGAAGGGAGGGAGAAAGCAAAAACCCACAAAATATCTGTAATGCCATCTACCTTTAATTTCGCAGTATTGCAATGAACATAGAGAATTCACCTGTGGGACCCCAAAAGCCTAGAACTTGTGAGGACTCTATATTTAGTAGCCCTTGCAGTAGAAGACAAGTTTTAGAAAGTTTGGTCTCCAGCAGAAACTATTTTTACATGTTGCTTTTCACTGCCCACTTCATAATGATAGTCTAGTCCAATTATTCAGATAAGTGGAATAGTTCCAATATTGAATATTGTTTTTATAAAGTATTTTCTGTTGATTATGAAAATTAAGAGGTGCCATTGTGTTACAGATGGCAGCCGGGGCCCCGTGCTGCTCCAGCCGAAGCTGCGTATTTCACACTTTTGCAAAGTTCCACCAAACAGGCCACAATATATACCAGATGCTGCCCCACTGAGCTGTCGCTTGAAAGGGTTTAATCGAAAATGTCTTGAATCTACTTTGCCCAAGAATTATCACTGGGACAGTGTGCTCTTTGATATGGTAATACAACCAGCTGCTAAGTTCATCTCCACTTCCAACATGGTAATCCACATTGCTTTTCATCTTCTTTCCACTGAGCACGTGACTTCTAATAGTAGGGGCTCAAGATTCCATGTATGAGGCTCACTTCTTCCCTTTAATTGGGAGTAGGGAAGCGGAGATTGGTTTATACTCTTGGAAGCACAGAATGGATGAAGACACCATTCTCATCTACGGCTTCTCTTCTGTGTATAAAACACTCCAAAGTAGTTGGGCTGAAGTTATAACCAACTGGAAGCAGAGGGGACCAGGTTGTTGCTAGAAGCCCGTGCCACACTCTGACATGTCCAGAGCAGTTGTGGGTGTGTGTGCCATGCGCAGGGGCATGTGGATCGAGATGGGATTCTCTCTGTGCCGCAGAAGGCACAGCTGTTTGGTGAGAGCAGCCCAGAGCCCCCAAATGTCTGTATACACGTGGTGATGGGAAGTTTTGAAGGCCAAGTGGTGATTCTCTTAAACCTCATAATTTATAAGTTGTTTTCCTGAAATGTGGATAATTGCATAGAATCTTGTGTTAGTGAGACAGAAGTTGGCTTCATGCCCAAGGCTGTGTTATGGACTTGATTCCCGGAAATAGGCACAGCCAACCCTCAGACCCTCAGATGCATGAAGGAACAAAAGAAAAGGAAAATATATATTACCTCCATCATTTTATATATACAATATGTATATTATATATATACACACTATATATATATATATGCTACGTTTATGTTTAAATACAGATACTTAAATAGCCTCTCAATTACAAATGGCAGCATAATACCTATGTTAAAAAAAGAAGCCCATTATGTGTGTTTCTTTATAAGCCTATTATCCTTCAGCATTTCTGTTTGATAATAATAGGCCCAAATCCTTAACTTAAAAATGCTACAAACATACCGTCATATATTAAATGTTATAATCATGAAAATTTAACCAGGGCTACTCTTGCTCTTTAATGAGGAAGCTGGGACTCACAGAAAGTACCTGACTTGCCCAGGTTTTCCAGTGAGAGTGGCGACCGAGTCGCCCTTGCCACCCTCAGCTCTTTCTCACAAGTCCATGTAACATGACACTGTCACTTTCTCTGAGGTAACCTTTACCAAGGCAACGACAATGACTTCTGTAGGAGGTGGATAATGTGGCCAGTCAGAACTACCCTAGTGACATGGGCTGCAGAGGAACAGTCACGGCTGTGTTGACCAAGCTCAGTGTTTTTAGGGTCCCTGTGCTAGAACTGAGTGCCCATGTGACGATAAGAAACTCTCAGAACTGATGCATCATGCCCCACATCGCTGCTGTTTACCTTAGCCATTGTTAAAAGTCCAAGCTTCTTGGGAAATCGGATAGCCCTCACTCTCATTGGCATAAATCGTGTCTCATGACCCAGAGCTTCACTCCCCCTTTCCCTGCTCAGCCTACCGGTGCCCTCAATCAGCAATCCAGTACACACCCTTGCCTCCTTAACCAAGCCGAATGCTCCCTTCACCTCCGTGCCTTAGCTGAGACCTGTTCCCTGAGCATACTCCTTCCTCTTTTGCCCTCTCCAGTGAGCAGTGTATTCTTCCCAGGACCCCTGAACCTCAGGCCTTGGAGTTGGGGCAAGTACCCTCCTTGATCTTCTTGCTACTCCTCTCAAGGATTTATTCCCCTTGTTACAATGTCACACCCTTTTGAGGCTGGTACCAAAAAATTACACAACCTTCTCCCGTCATCGCTGTCATGTTGGTTTGTCCCACTCACAAATGACTCACAACAAACATTCTCAGACACTTCAGCATCCAGTGTTCTGGTCTTTCAGTTCCTTGACCTCACCTCCAATGGCCTTTTCTTCCACTTTACCTTCATCATCTCATCTCCGGGGGCTGCATCACCTTGTGGTTCTTTACCACCCTTCATAAACCTTCCAGCTCACGTGCTGGGAATGATGACAGTTTGGTGATTCCAATTATTCATCTTTCCTGATATTCTCATTTACTAACCCCACCATTTTCTCACTGTTCCTCAGCCACCTTCTGTTTTCACTTCCTCTTTTGCCCAGCCTGGGGTTTCCTGGGCCAGCATCACTGTTGCTCTCATGCAATCACCTTCACTCTCTTGCTTCTCTGTTCTGCTGTTGTGTTCACCTGTCAAAACCCCAAATCTCATTGCTCTAACTTTCCACCCTCTCTCGGCCTGCATACTAGCTGATTTATATTGCTGGAGAAAAATCATACAGTAGTTTGTTTCACTTTAAATGTATGATTGCAAATGGCAAATAAAATCTCAATATTGTCTGGCGAGCCTGCAATATTTCCTTCCTAAATTCACTTTTCCATATTATGTATCCTTTCTTCTCAAACATCTCCCACAGCCACCTCCCCAATCCCAACCTCTGTCTTAGAATGGAGGAAATATCCCTTATCCTTCCACAGGCAAATGCCTTCAGTTTGGTTGTAGATCTCATCCTCCCTTACTTCCTCAAGAATTTTGCTTCCGTGATCTTCCTTGTCTCTCCTGTGTTACCAATCTCTCCATTTCAACTTTTCAACTCTATCAGCAAGAAATGCACACTTCACAATCTGTCCACTGAAAGGAAAGGTCCTTCCTCAATTCCTCCTGAGCTGTGGCTTGAAAGGGTTTAATCGAAAATGTCTTCAATCTACTTTGATGTCTTCAGCATCTGCTCCATTTTTTATTCTTCTTTATAGCAATAAATGTCAAGGGATGTCTTATATAGTCTTCACATCCTGGTTTCTCATTTACATTTCAAAATTTTTATTTTTAAACATCAAAGTAAGATTCTTACATACTCTAAAAATGTATTTATATTAAATTTTCTTCCCTTAGACAGCAGCTTGAAACTCTCATTTAAATCACCTGTGATTGACCTTAAGAGAACATGCTCACTAAGCACTTCTCTATTTCTCAATTTCTGACACTTGTATTGGCTCCTCAGTACTGAAATGCCATTGTACTCTACTATGTAACACTCCTACACTCACATACATTTCTCCTTTTCCCATCCTCCCAGTGTAGTTATGTCATACTTTTTAGTTAAACCAGTGTTCAATGGTGTGGAAATACTACTCATAAACAAGATTGTAATGTGCATGACAATAAGTGCATAACTGCATTTTATTTTTTGAACACTTTAATTTTTCAATAGTTATCAGTTGCTTAAATTTTCTAATTATTTTTCTATCTATCACAGATTCGAACTCTACTAGAGCTGTAGAACTTCTTTTAATATATTCAAACTTAACAGTATACTCTCAGTCCCAATTTCTGTGGCACACATCCTTCCTGGAGTCCTCTATCCTCTCACTGAAAGTAGATCATGGTGGCACAGGGGAGAGATATAGTAAAAGAGGCCCTAGGGAATCACTGTTACAACCCCATATGCAGTGTATCTTAGAAATATGCTTGGCCAAGAAGTCTAAGAAGGTAATAATGACAGCACGAATAGCAACAGTTTTAGGATAATGGAATCAGAGCACTACTCCTTTTTACAGCTAAAGGAGCTTTTGCACCAGAAAGAAAGAATTTTCCTGACTTTTTGGTGCAACTTGGGAAAGGCAAAGTTAGCTTCTGTTGTTGGTCAAAAATCTGGCTAAATGACTGCATTATTCATGTTAAAAGAATTTTTATTTAAATTCAATTTAGGTAATATATACCGTGTCCATTCATTTGTATACTAAGCCCCAGTTCATTCATTTCTATACTACATTCTTCAGAATATTAAAAGAACAAAGTTTTAGGATAAGCCTGAAAGGAAAAATCATTTTTATCTTTTGTAGGGTAATTCCAGCCACAATTCCCAGACTCTTTATTCCATCTGCTTTAATAAACACATAGAACTCACTGACCTACTATTTTAGCGGTTCCTGTTAAATACACGATATGGATCTATCAAGCCTCTAAAACCCATTCCTGTGTCTTAGTAACTCTGAAATTGGTTTATGAGGTTAATGTACTTAACAAACTGGTTTTTTCCCTAGGAAATAAGCAGGTAATCATTGGACAGTTATAACTCAACTTACGGCATATTCTGAATTAGTAGAGTTCAAATGATTTACAATGTAAAGTATACATATATAATACAAAAACATAAACAAATATAAAAATATATATTAAAAGATACACACACACACATTTTTTCCCCTAGATTCTACCTGAGATTCCTTCTAGTAACACAAATATGGCTTCCTTAAGTTGAATAAATGTAAGCCAAGTCACCATAGCTAACCTTTCGCTTTTTACTTTGGACGAGTGATTATATACTGAATTTACCATTAATATTGCTATTTATTTAGTGAAACCAACCAGAATTTGCTTCATTTGAAGTAAAGAAATGTAGAATGGAAAGTGTAACCCAATTATTCCCCTTCCTCAACCTTCTTTGTAGATCCAGGTTTCCCTTGGAGGGAAGTTCCAAAGGAGGACTGGCCAAAGAGAAATCACTTATTTTATTCAATACCCACATGATGTGGCAATTGGTTTTCAAATACATTTTTGACAAACACAAGTAGGACATCTGGAATTGAGGTAGGGATGATTAGGTCTGGGGAGAGAAGAGCAATAAATGGAAATTTCAGAAATCTTTACTGAAGAAACAAGTATTCTAGGAGTAAGTGGTTCTGTCTTTAAAATGAAATTGCTTTTTTCAAGTTAAGAAAATGTTTATTGAGTTCTACTACAGAACAAATAGATTTTCCATGATGATTCTTGGGCAAAAGCTATAAATCAAATCTTAAGCACTTTTAAAAGAGACCATGCAGATGTTTATTGTAAATTGTCATTAGTTCGTTGACTATATCTGAAAAACTTTAAAATGCTCAAAAATACATATCCAAATTTATTTTGTATGAATTATGATTCAAATACTCAAAATTATTTTTCCATGTAAAATTTCATCTAACTGATATGAAGCACTTTTTAAAAATGGGTCATGGATGGTTTTCCTGAGTTCTCAGAATGGCAGGAACCCAACAACTAGGAACCACATTTCCTAAAAAGGCACTCCCTGTGACAGACAGGAGAATAATTGCTCCTAAACCACTCTTTTCCATGTTCAATGACATGGCTTTTCTACTCTGCTCTAGACATAGTAATAAGACCCACCACAAGAGTATCTGTCATAAACTGTATTGACAATTATCAATAAATAAGGATTTTGCCCATGAGCTAAGTGAAAAACAAAAAGTCAATTAACAGTAAACTGACACAATGAACTTCATATCACATAGATTTAGTAGGCAGTAAGATGCTTTTGATTTTGAGAAGCAGGACTTTACAATTATAAGGCATTACCCCTAGTGGGATGATCCTTTTGTTTTGTACCTTAAGGCATGGTCCATTTTTATATCTGGCTAAAATCTCATCTTGTTTCTTTGCCTTTTGGAACCATGACTTTCTGAAGCCATTTCAACGGTACTAGAAAGCTGACTACAGCACCTGCAGCTATCCGGGAATGAAGGCTCAGGGATTCAAGGTATCTGTAACGACACTTGAACTAACTTGGGAGGATACAAAGAACAGAGGATGAAGCAAATGAACTGCTGGAAAAGAGAACTTGGCAGGCTGAGGAAAACAAACCATTGGAAAAGAATGATGAGAATAAGATAGGTGATTCAGGAAGCAGTGCCCTTGAGAAGGCAGGAGATACGCTCTTAACCACAGGTCGATACCAGGTTTTGACAAAGAAGAGGTTTCTTCTCAGGAGAAAAAGAGTGGGTCAGTGGTTCTCAGCCCAGATTCTTAACTAACCAGTCTAGCGTGGGTCTAGGCAACAGTTTATTTTTAAAAGTTCTCTTGGTGACTTTAATGTGCACTCAAGGTTGAGAACTACTGGAAAATGAAGAGAAAGGCAAAAATAGAGAAGTTGGGATAGAAAGTGAAGAGTCCATTCTCTGGGTAAAGTAAGAGATGGGAGTCATCTAACCTTAACACAGGAACTGGTTTGGGAGTTTGAGGGGAGTGGGGGATATTTGAAAGGGCGGAGTTTATAAATGAAACATAACTGTAACCAGAAATAGCCTTTGAATGACCTAAAATATATTAGAGGATGTGAAAGTTGTAGAACAGCCCCTTATTGGTGAGAAAGCCTAATTAAATTTGATAAGCATCTTAGATCTCGTAAGTTGATGCAAGATGCGTTCATATTAATTGGGTACAAAATATGGGAAATATGTTTGTTGACTGCACTTGCAAATTTTGACTAATTTTGAATAAGGTTGTAACCAAAATACTATATGTTTTCTCAAAATATTTTTATGTAGATTTATTTTGTTTGGTTGGTGTGCAAGGGGGGAGAGGAGTGGGATTGGGTGACTTATTTCCCACACTCCCCCAACATGGCTATAGAGAAGATAATTAGCGTTGCCCTAGACTAAGTGCAACAATAATGCTTCTTGCACAAATGAGTACCATGCCAATGTAAGAAAAAAAGTTATTCAACCTTGGAATTTACTTTTTTTTTTTTTTTACCAGAATAGGGGTTTGCACACTATATATAGCCCATTTCCTTAAAAGGGAAATTCTTGTGTGTCTCCTAGGACCCAGGAGTTCTATGTATCAAGCTTTTAAATTTTGATTCAGCTTCTCTTTCACTTTTCAAAACTGTGCCATGTGTATTGCCATTTTGTAAGTCTGACAATTTCATAACAAGATTTGAACACAGCAGCTGTTTGCCATTTCATGCTAATTGAACGTGATTTCCATCATTGTCAATTTTACTCTTCTACTTCCCAATCACTTAACTACAAATAAGAGAAAGACACAGGTGGACTATAGGGAATATGGTATCCATATATTACTAATTGATGAGTCTCAACTATAAACACTTTCTGGAGTAAAGATGAAAAGCTACATTATTTGACATACTAAAGGCTGTTATCCAGGTGCGTTAATTTTAAGCTTACAGGGGAGCCACACTGTAGAGTGAATATCATGCTAGGTCTGGAGCTACAGGTGGGGGTTTGCCCCTAGTTCCACTAACTACTAACGGAGTCTTTTACATCTCAGTTTCTTTATACGCAAAATGGAAATAAAAACATCCTTCCTTACAAGGTTGTTAACAGGATGAATGGAATAATGTATGTGAATATATTTTAATGTGAATTATCTTCGGTTTAATTTTCTATTTTGGAAATGTATTATATTTGCATATCAAGCTTACCAAAAACAAAGCATAATAATGTACAGAGTGACTAGGATACAAGTATAATTAGAGTGCCACAGGTATACAAGGGTTAAACACCAAAACTCCAAATTCATGGTTTAATAGTTTATTAAAGTTCTATAATTCTTATCTTCATAAACATTAGCATTACATATTGTTATGTGTAAACAATCAACATAAGTGTATTTAAAATACAACTTATGAATACACTTCTGAATTTAGAAGAGAGGTTCTTTTCTTTCTCTCGTGTTGATGTTGGTGCCATGAAATTATAAGAAACAGATGAGAGAAATTATAGTAAAAAATGTGAGAATTTTTTTCCTGCCTCACCATCCCATATGTTGAGCCCCAGACACAATTATCCTTTTAGAATGTATTACAGATGCAGTGCTCAGCAAATGGGTGCAAGATGTTTGTTCAGATAGAAACTTGTAGGCCAATGCGAGGGGAAGCTGGCAAAAGCTTTTAGCAGGCAATGTTTCTTGTACGTTGCCAACCCAGATCATTTTTTTCCCTGAGAGTTTTGGCAGCTGTCTTCCATCTCTTCAGATTGCACTTATAATTGGTTGTTTCCATGGCAACACAGACTTTAAACCATAGTCTTCTTTATTAACTAGCTATAAAATGAAGGTGTGCTCTAAGCAAAAGGAGCTTTGGGGGGTAACAGCAATTAGGATAAAATCTACCACACGATTCTGTACGATGTTAACTCTACAGCCAAGCGTAGCGCACTCACAACGTATTAACCCGCGTTGGTGGGCATCTACCCTGACTTCCTCCTGGAATGCTTCACTTAACAAAGGGCTCTGGATTCAGGTTTATATATTTATTTACTTACCACCCCACTTCATTTTATTATTATTACTACTACTACGAAATACAAGAACAAAACTTTGGCTCACATTCTAAATTAAGGAAACTCACAGTATATTACATGTGTCTATTTTTAATCCTGGGAAATAATAGAAACTGAAATCTGTTTTAAGCTTTACCAGTTAAACACCCAGACACCTAGTAGTTTCAGGTATAAAATGATATAATCAGACTACGGATGCACCTACATGTCCAAAACCTCTGGTGTGTCCAAGTCAATACCCACCACAAATGGAATGCAGAAGAGAAACCACGTTCTGATATTAACTGCAATGAGGTGGCTTTGACCAGCTTTATCAACCTGTATAAAGACTGCTGTTGTTGTTTTTATTTATCCAAAAATGTATGCAGCCGACGTGCCTGGTCCATACTGCATTCCTGTACCCCACTGAGACAAATGTGTAATCACGGTCTTTTGTGTGTGAAATCTAGTTTTTCCTATCAAATAATGTGAACCACAGACATCCAGCACCTGAAATCCATTCATAATTCCCACCCCATCCCATCCCTAAAGAAGGGAGGTTTCCAAGATGAGGAACTAATGAATAATGAATATCACAGATAAGGTCAAGGATCAAAAGTATCGTTTGTGTTTGATGCAAGGATGGAAAGAATGGAAAAAATCTGTGGAAATGCACATTCCTCACCATGGTGTGTGATGATGGTGTCTGGGACTTGGGGAGGGATGGGGGTGGGGAAGGAGGGAGAAGAGTGGAGTCCTTACTTTAAGCAAGTAGTAACTTCAAGAAATATGATAGCTGTCCAAAATGCATGACGGGCCCCTGTGTGGCACAGTCGATTAAGCGCCTGACTCTCGGTTTTGGCTCAGGTCATGATCTCAGGGTCCTGAGATTGAGCCCTGAGTCAGGCTCCACACGGAGTCTGCTTGGGATTCTCTCTTCCTCTCCTGCTGCCCCTCCCCCCGCCAATAAAAAAATAAATCTTTAAAAAAATGCATGACACAAAAAATACATGTAATAAATTACACAAGGTAGTATTTTTCCAGCAAATCACAAGCAAAAAAAGCAATTTTGAACACTTTTGTGCGATTCAACTAATAATCACTAATTTTTACCTATTTTGTTTGCCCAAAGGTTGACATGTGCACACTTTACACTGTTCAATGCACAAATATTCCACTTCCCTTTAGTTATTTGATATTTATGCAATGGTCAATTAGTGTATCTTTTTTGTAGGTGTAATTATTTGAAAATTATGTCAAACAATGTTTTCATATTTTCTGACAATCTATCAAGGGCTCTGCCTGTCCAACCACCTGTGTTTCCTTTATATATTCCCACTAAGTTCCATTCACACATCTAACTTCTTTTCTCATCTGCTTCAGAATTTCTGGAAAAGACAGTGAAACTGGACCAGAGTCCCTGGCGTCCCAAAGGTCAAGAGAAACAACTGAACACTAGCATGCAGGGTAGTTCAGGACCATGGACAACTGCAGACACACCTTGCCTCCACCTCCACATTCAACAGTCAGGCTCTGAAAGGACCAGTGCCAGGTAATTAGTCAGGGCTTGTTATAAAATTTTTATTATTTTTAGGTTGTTGAAATTCTCCCTACAACCAGGTTAACATCATTTCATTCAAGTGGCATCCCCATGGAAAAACAATGAACTGGTTAAACTTATCAGGGCTTGCCAGAAATCTAGACTCCTCATTATGGTGCAGACATGACAAACTCAGAGATGGAATTCACAAAGGTGAGAAAGGATTCTGAAGTCTGGGCCATAGCTAGGTGAACTGGGAAATAGGAACCCGGAGGTGGGGGGGAACAGTAAAATCTGAAATAAAAACCCTATCTAGGTCAATATATGTAGTAGGCTGACTAATGTCCCCCCAAAGGTGTCCATATCCTCATCCCTGGAGCCTGTGAATAGGTTACTTCATATGGTATATGGAATGTGCCGGTTAAATTTAGGATATTAAGATGATGACACTACCTGGGATTTTCTGGCTCAGCCCAATGTAACCACAAGGGTCCTTATAAGAGGGAGGCAGAAAGGTCAGAGCTAGTAGAAGAGGGTGTGATGACAGAGAGAGGAAGAGACCATAAGTCAAGGAATACAGGTAGTTACTAGAAGCTGAAAAAAAAAAATCAAAGAAATGTTCTCCCCTTAGAGCCTCAGGAGGAATGCAGTCCTGCCAACACCTTGATTTAGACTTCTAACCTCCAGATCTGTAAGACTTGGCGTTTCTTAAAACCATTAAATTTGTGGTAATTTGCTACAGCAGTGAAAAAAAGAAGAAAAGAAAACCAAAACCAAAAGCCAAAAACCAAAACTAATATAATACACGCAAGAAAAATCCATGTGCAAAGAGAAGGAAAGGAAATCAAACAACATGGAAATATTTTTGAGTGGAAGGACTTCTGTATTGTTGCCTTCTTCTGCCATTTCCTTAAATTGACTGGGGTATCTAATAAGTAGGTCCTTCCTTTACTCATCCATTTTTTCCCAAGGAGACTAGACCACATAGAACTATTATAAACCACACATTTCATTTATATGGTCCCACTCTGCTGTCTAATAAACAATGGCAATCAGGATGGAATTCTAGGCCATGACAATTTCTTTCACTTTTTGAAAATTCTCTTGAGTTTTGAAAAACTGTGCTTAAAGCAAAATATTTAAAGTGAAGTCCAATTCAATAATATTGGGTGCAACTGGTGAGTGCCATGCAAATAAAAAAACATTTAAAAAAAAACTGATCTGGTCTTTTCTTTAAGTGTCAGGTATTTTTTTATTAACATATAATGTATTATTTGTTTCAGGGGTACAGGTCTGTGATTCATCAGTCTTACACAATTCACAGTGCTCACCATAGCACATACCTTCCCCAGTGTCCATCACCCAGCCACCCCATCCCTCTCACCCTCCTCCTAAATGTCAAGTATTTTTAAAAAGCATTTTAGACCTCAAAAAGAAGGGTCACACTATTTTCATAGCTCTTGGTCATGACCGAGGTCTTCAAAGCATTGAAGAGGCGCTAAAAGAATACGTGTCAAGCTAGGGATAGAAAGAATCAATACGGAAATGAGAAGGGGAATAATGAAGGGTATCTGGGGGCAGGAAGAGAGTGGTGAATACAAGATTGGTGGGAACTGACTCTTTCCTCCACTAATTCCAATCATTTATTGAGTCCGGCTAACCCCAGAGCTACAGTCTATGCCAATGTGTTTTTAAATTCATGCAATCACACCATAAAGAGGGTATTATTATTCTCATTTTAATAAACTTAGAGATCTAAGTAACTGGCCCAAGTTGACATAGCTTGTGTGGCTGAGCCAGGGGGGTCTAATTTAACAATATCTGACTCCAAAGCCATGCTTTTTCAATCATGCCTTTTGGTGATGAGTGTACATAAAACCTTTTAGTTTAACTACTTGTCTTCCATGCCCTGGAAAGATAGTTTTGGTTGCTCCTTTGCCAAGACAGCAGGATTTTCATTGAAGTTGGGCAATGTTTCAGCAGTCTTTTAAACCACGAGCCCCTTTTCTCACCAATACAGCAAAGTATCCCACAGCTCAACCTCCAGAAATAGGGACAATGCTCTGATCTGTAAACCTGGACACATAACATCTCTCTTGGGTTTAACTCTCCTGTACCATTAAGAAGAGCAGAAGAGGAAGTGGAGGCTGCTAGAAAAAAAGGAGTATAGAGAATGTGCACTAATACTGCTCCTATGATTTTGATGTACAATTTATCAATTTATGAGACTTTTAGTTCCTTTATGGATAGTTTCTTTCTTCTATTAGTCTAGATAACTGTGGTTTTGGAATGAGGGAGGGTCTGCAAATATTTTTGAACAATATTACCCCAGACTCCTCCTTCATGTTGACTTATATTGGTGTAGCACCTAGCCTTTTCAAAGCACAGCTGGTTTGGAATCCAGATCTCCTAATTCCCAGTCAGAGTTTCTCCCATGTATAGCATTCTGATATCTGTTCTTCTCTCAAACTTCATTATAAATCCCAAGGTACTGCTGAGCACCATTCACACATTTCTGATACATATCCCCAGTGTAGCTCGAATTCAATAAGTACATACCCAATAAAGTAACATCACAATAGAGATGTGCTGGACATTATCTTTCTAACGAAAAAGAAAAAGGAGAACCAGAGTCCAACTACAAACATTCAGAACTGTGTTCCTCCAAGGCTTTGAGGCATTTCATTTCCATTTCAGAGAGAGTCTATATTTATCAGAGCAGTGAAAAGTAAAAATGCAAATAGGATGTACTGTTTAGGGAAAAGCTCCCAATGATTAAAATGTGGAAGCAAATGTCACACAATAGAGCAGACGAGCACGGTGCCAGGAAGCTGATGGCCACTGATGACCAACTACATGACCTTGGGCTGGTCACTGAGCTTTTGTTGCAGAGAAGGCTTAACTATAAATTACAGGGAAGAAAGCTAGCTCTGACCATTCCACAGGGGTGGGGGGTTGATAAAACTGTATCAGAGATGTAGACATTTCTTTGTATGCCTTACTTGCTGAGCCATACAGAAATAAGAAAGCCAAGCTTTGAGGAAATCCGCAATCTTGTCTTGGTACAACCACCCCAACTTGGGTACCTCTGGGCAAGTTTCCTAATCTAGCATTTTCACTGCCCTGTGGTGTATACAAATCACCACATAGAGGCAGTGTGGTGTGATGGAAAAAGGAGGAAGCTTAGAGCCAGGCACGTTTAGACTCCAATCACAGATCCATTCACATTTGTAGGACTTGTGGGGAAGTCAGTTAATCTCCATAAGCCTCAGTTTCCCAATCTGTATAATGGGTAGGATGAGAATAACACCTATATCAAAGGGATGGTTGTGAAGGTGAAATGAAATATTTCATGTAAATTGGATAAATCACAAGTGTTTTCAGCTTCAAGTAACAAAAAACACAACACTGGCTTAAACTAGTAAAGAGTTTATTTTCCTCCCATATCAAAAACTCTGGAGGCAGGTAGCTGCTGGTTGGTTTATCACCTTGGTGCTGGCATCTCTGTAGTTTTCTTGGACTCTGCCTCGTGGTCACAAGTTGGCTGCCAGAATTCGATACATCATAGCTGTATTCAAGGTAGGTAAAATGGGGGAGAAGGGAGGAATCAGATGTTTGTTCCTTTTATCAGGAAAGCAAAGTTTTCCTAGAAGTATTTCCTGCATCCTTTCATCTTATCTTATTGGCCAGAACTGGCTCCTGTGGGCCACCCCAGCTGCGAGGGAGATTGGGAAGTCAGGGACCATGATGAATTATCACCCAGACTAGGCACATGTGTCCCTGCACAAAATCAGGGTTCAAGTGGTGAGAAAGAACAGGCCAACAGATACTGGGAAACAGCTAACAAGAGTTGGCAACAACATGGCACCTAGAAATTAATCATTAAATATTACTTTTTCATCCCCTCTGCACCAAAAAACTGCATCAATCCATCCAGGTCTGGTAGTCTGTAATTTCCATATGGATTGTTAAATTATAATCAGAAATCAATTCTATAGTAAAAATTCCCTAAACTGGCCTATTTGAAGATAAATATGACAGTGAAAAATCTCATTCATGGAATATTTTTAACTCTTTTGAGATTAATTCAGATTTATAAAAGAAGTTGCAAAATCAGCACAGTGGTGTTTCAGACACCCTTCACTCCGCTTCCCCAAATCTTAACATGTTATATGACCTTAGTGGGATGATCCAAACCAGGAAAATAACACGGATACAATGTTACTAACCATGTCTCCTTAGCCTCCTCCAACCTGGTATGAAGTATTTTTTTTTTTTTTAAGATTTTTATTTATTTATTTGACAGAGAGAGACATAGAGAGAGAGGGAACACAAGCAGGGGGAGTAGGAGAGGGAGAAGCAGGCTTCCCCGCGGAGCAGGGAGCCCGATGTGGGGCTCGATCCCAGGGTCCGGGGATCACGACCTGAGCCGAAGGCAGACGCTTAACGACTGAGTCACCCGGGCGCCCCGGTTTGAAGTATTTTTAAAGCTAGAAATTTTTACTCTTTTGATGAAGTGACAACAGAGCCATTTGTTTTCAAGGCTTTCAAATGTGCCATAACAAATTTTAAAATTACATTGCTAGGTGCACCTGGAGGCTTAAATGGCTGATTTGCTATTGTTAATTTGCTTAATATTCCTTTACATCAACAATAAGCATACATTTCAGAATAAAAAGCATTGATGAGCAAGCTACAGATGCATACAGCCGGGATTAATGAGGGATTTCTGCACCTTGCTTTGGAGAATGCTAAATTTCTCCTTTGGAGCATTTTCCTGCCCGTGACATGTATATTCATCATACCATAGTGGGTCGATTTTGAAGGTTCCAAATGGATGCATTCAAGATATATGCTCAAATAGTGATAATTAGCTAAGCAGATACAGCACCATTTATTGCAGAATTCCAATACAGAGTGCTCGGTGGTCCCTGGAATGGCAGGCACAGCACATTCCCCTGTGAGGTGGCAGCTGGCTGCAGAGCGAGTTGCGTGCCAGGGGCCATGTGGCAAGGCAGCAGAAAATGCAGCCCGGGCTCCCCATGCAGCCTCCTTGCCTCTATGCCCCGCTGCCTGCCTGCTCCTGGAAGGAGAATGATTTATGACCTTGGCAAACAGATTTAAATATTACGCCAATATTTTGGATCAATACCTGGGTGCATTTCCCTAAACGATGCATCCTATTGACTCTTCCACTGTTCGCTGTTTTGATAAATTGAGGCTTGCCTGCCCTGAAATAACAGTCAAATGAATCAAACTGCCCACATTTCTGGGCTTTGATGAATATTTACATCTCTGTGTTCAGTCCACACCAACATCCTCCAGTTGATGTTCTGGGCACCACTGTAGCCACGTGCACAGGGGGGTGGGGAGGGGGGGAGGGCTGAAGGGAGTCTCCTGGCTCAGAGCTAGCCAAGAAACGCCCCAAGCTGTGACTTCACCCTGATACCCGCACGGTCAAAATTGACCACACAAGCTCAGAAGAGGACAGATTACCATCATTCAAAATTCTATTTTCTTTTTTAAAAGATTTTTATTTATTTATCAGAGGAAGAGAGACAGAGAGCACACAAGCAGGGGAAGCGGTGGGCAGAGGGAGAAGCAGTTTCCCTGCTAAGCAAGGAGCCTGATGCGGGACTCGATCCCAGGACCCTGGGATCATGACCTGAGCTGGAGGCAGACGCTTAACCGACTGGGCCACCCAGGTGTCCCACCATCATCCAACTGTAGGTGGCCTTCTCTGCTTTCCATGCGTGTTTTACACTATATTTCTGTTCCGAGGGTTAAGAATTAGCACATGTGTGACAATTTACTCTTTAAGCAAATGATAGATAGGTACTTGCTTTTAGAGTTCCCACTATCCTTAGAATAGAAGGTGTCAAAACACTTGAGAAAAGGACAACATAGCTTCGAGGGACTCATTCCCCCCCCCCCACACCCCAATCAGTGGAAAAACGAAACAACAAATTTCTGACTCTGACACTGGGTACACTGTGACTTCTTAACCAAAGCGATGGGACGTTCTGAATCTTTTGAATGAAATTATTAGGAAATTGAAGAGGTGGGAAGGGGACAATTGTTCTCAAGGTAAACATGACAGAAAGTAGAAAAGCATACAAATGTGCCAGCATTTCTTGCCATGTGTATGTGTATTATTCCTTTTGTCAATTAAAAACAGTCATATTATGAGCACTCATACGGTTTATTTAAATATGATCTGTGTATGCTTTTCTTCGTGGCACCTACTTTTGTCATGAAATATTTATCTTTGTGCCGCATAATATTGGAGCCTGATCATTACATATAACCAGTGGAGTAATGTTGAAAATAATAGTTGAAATTAACAGTAAACTAATTGGCAAAGGCAAGCAGGAAGGAATGCGAATACAAATTCTCTAGGAAATTAAATATATAATTTCTCTATTTAATCAATACATATTCATATATGATGTATTTATATTTCACACTTTTTACTGTGTGAACCTTCTCCAAATTTTTCACCTGGTCTTGATATATGTGCTTCCTGGTTTTATAGTCTCTATGTTTCCTTATCCCGAGAGTGTCCCTATGCTTTCAGAACCAAGTTACAGGGAAATGTATGCTAAGCATCCATTGTGGTTCTAGGGTTAAGGGAAGAGTTCTGTAGAGCTGTATCTTTCCACACGCTGGAAGGGCTGTGCTTTCTGGATGCAGAGACCAATCCCAAATGTGCAAATCTGTGTCCAATCTTAGTTTGGGTCCTGTGGTGCGCTACGGATTTTATCCTTTGAGCAAAACAGCATTAAAATGCTCATTGTATAAGACACTCTTTTAAAGGAAAATTACAGATTTTCAAAACAGAGCTGGGATGCCTGGGTGGCTTGCCAGTGAAGCATCTGCCTTTGGCTCAGGTCATGATCTCTGGGTCCTGGGATCGAGTCCTGCATCGTGCTCCCTGATCAGTAGGGAGTCTGCTTCTCCCTCTCTCTCTCTCCCTTTGCCCCTCCCCCACTGCTTGTTTTCGCTCTCGCTCTCTGATAAATAAATAAATAAATAAATAAATAAATAAAATCTTTATTAAAAAAATAAAAACAAAGTTGTTTACCATTGGTGTGAGAGGGAGAAACAAGGCTGTTCAGGGGAAAACTGACCTCTTACTGATTGTCCTCTGCCACGGCAGAAGGTGGTAGGGGCTCTCGGTGTATCGAGTTTATTAGTATCTAACACTTCAATTCTCTTCCCTTCCACCTCTTGCATTTGATGAAGGTAGAGAAAAATTAAAAAATCAAATACGAGACAAAATAACTTGATAGGAAAGTCATTAATCTCTCTTTCTATTTGGGGAGAGCAAATACATTCTAAGGAAGGCTCCATCAGAGATACTGAGAGTCAAGTTTAAAATGGGAACAATTAAAAAAATAATAAATAAAACAGGAACAATTCTATTTCAAAATGATCACATGTACATGATAATGAAAGTGGAAACTCAAAAGGAGCCTTTTAGATACTCGGTTGCCGGCCCCTCCTTGATGTCTGCGCCTCCGTCCTGTGGCCACGAGGTCATCATAAAGGCAGTGGCCGCAAGCCGGTTCCGGGGGGCCAGTTAAACTGGTAAACATTTACTGAGTGCCTACTTGTAATACGACTCTGGTTCAAGGATACAAAAATGCAGACACAGTCCTAGTTCTCAAGGGTCTCAGTGAACAGTGAGGGAGGCAGACATATCAAAAGACTATTATAATTCAATGTAGCAGGTGTATATGTACCTAAGCCACTTTTGGGAACATAGGGCAGTGGGCCAAACTCTGCCTCAGAGATGGGGGGAGGTGGGAAGAAGATGGAAGGCCCTCCAGGCCTGGGGGCTGGGAGGACTCACTTCGAAGGGGACAGCAGGAGCAAGAAAGGAGGTGAGAAACGATAAGGCCCTTCAGAGAATAGCTGGCAATGTGATGACGCTGGAACACGTTTATACATAAAACGGGAGAGGTAGGTTCTGGTCCCAATATGTGAGCCCTGAAGACCAATGTTAAGGAACGTGGACTTCTTCCTAACCAGGAGGTAAGGCACTGCATGTTTTAGACGTGGTCACGTGAGAGCACCTGGACCAGGAAGATGCCCGTAGGCACGGAGTGCAAGGGATAGATTTAAAAAGTAATAGGTCGGAGGCTTGAAAATGAGTCGGTATTATGGGATTAGTTTGAGATTCCTGCAGGTGATCCAGGCAGAGGTGCCCAGCGGGCAGGCGGATTTATAGGTATAAGATTCAGGGAAGAGTCTGCAATGGGCACAGAATTGGGGCCCCTGTGGGTAAGAGGAGGTACAGTACTCCTGGTCCCAGAGCTCGGATCTCCGTTTCCTCATCTCCCACCCACCAAGGCAGAAAAAACAATCCTCCTTAGCCTACATTACAATTTCCTTTTTAAAAAAGAGGATCTGGTGTCACAACACAATGCTTAGGCATGATCAGTTATTATACGTGTCTGGGTCATTTGTTACTACATTCCTTATAATGCAGAAGTGTCTGATGCAGATTATTTCTTTCGTGTGTCAGACAGAAGGGTGGGGTTACAGCTAGGGTACTGGGAAGTGAGTAACTTGTGGTGCTCGCCATGGGCGTGTGTCCCATCGGTGACCATCCTCCACGATGCACGTCTCCACGGCAAGATCATAAAAGTTGGGAACCACTGTTCCGGTTGGCGCTCTTAGGCCGTATTTGGCCCCCCGACCTGTTCCTGCACAGCCCTCCTCTGTGCTCAGAATGCCTTTTACAGGTGAACATTTGCACACAAATTTGGTGACAGGGAACTATTATCTTCCTGCGGAAAGAATTTCATTCTTCTCCTTAGTACATACATCTGTATGATAAAACACTGTGCTCCATTACATTGTTATGAGATTGAATTTTATCATTAAAACTTCTGTAGAAATTTGTCTTTTGTTATGGAAGTACCTACATAATATTCTCAATTTGTCCCTTGGCCTCCAAAGCTTAAAATATTTACTCCGGCCCCTTAGAGAAAGTTTGCCAGGGACTATGATAGATTACAGTGACGCAGCCACGGACAGCCTACTCACGTCGTGCCCAGCACACTGCTAGGAGTGATGTTCTCCGACTCTCACTCAAAGCTCACAAACACTGTGGGGTAGATGCTATAGTTAGTGCGTCCTCACAGACGGGGACACTGAAGCTGCCCAAGCCCACACATTAGGATAGGACAAGGCTGGGACTTGAAACCGGTTGGCCTCTTTTGAGTCCAGACACATATTCCTAATTCTGTCCTCTGTGAGCCTGAGGCACCTGCTTCCATCCCTCCTCCCCACAGGCACGTCCTCTGACCTTATGCCCCTGCTAGCTTCTGTCCTTCTCCTTCCATACTTATGCACGTTCCCTGTGCTTTTAATACTCACTTGTAACGTGCTTATCTCTTGGCCAAAAGGGGCCACTCGATCTCAGGGATGAGAAAACAAGGAGAGAACATATCTTTCTATACTTAGTCCCAACTACTCTAGTTGATATGCCTAAGAATAATGATAGTATCTTGTGGTCAAAATGAAAGAATATTCCCAGTCCAGGTCTTATCTTCACGCTTCTGATGTGCAGAATGTGAAATATGGTGTCACTTCCTCTATCTATTAAGCACTTTCCAACAATATACTGATGCTCAGTCTTTGGTTTAAAATTGTTATTAATGAGAATGAAACCAAACACTATGTGTTTTATTTTCAAAGTGACTTCAAATACCTTTCTTAGATAGAAACTTATGGAAGCCAAGATGCAATAATGCTAAAAAAAAAAAAGAAAACCATTCCGTATAACCTATGTGGTAACAGGACATGATTACCATGGTTTTCTTTTATCTTTTTTTAAAGATTTTATTGATTTATTTTAGACAGAGAGAGAGAGCACAGGTGCACACAATATTGATGCACATGGGGAGCATGGGGAGCAACAGAGGGGGAGGAAGAGGGACAAGAAAACTCGCAGGGCTCAATCTCATGACCCTGAGATCATGACCTGAGCTGAAGTCAAGAGTCAGATGCTCAACCAACTGAGCCACCCAGGAGCCCCACCATGGTTTTCTTTTTCCCAAAGGAATTCCTATGAGACTGAACACAAATGGCATTGGATCTAATCTCATAACAAAACTTCAGTGATCTAGAATGTACTGGAACATTGTAGATGCTAAAGGACTTTGATCCAAAAAAGAGATCCAAAATTACAGCCTGTTTGTTCTCATATTTCAGAAAATTCTGAGTTATTGATGTAAATTATTAAATAATTATAGCTAAATGTATCACATGTTTACCACATACTAACAACTGTATATTCATAATTAGGTTATTGTTAAGATAGTTGATAACATGTTTTAGAGGTAATATACACTGAGGCACAGGGAAACCAGGTACTTGCATTTAAGTACAATCTACCGATAGCAAGTACGAAGGCTGGGATTCACACCTAGGACTGTCTTAGCAGTACCTATTGCCTCCCCATTTTAAGTCCACAACAGATCAGAAGGAAGAAGGACTGCAGCATGCAGCACTGTGACAACAATGACATGTACTTGGTAGCAGAATTAGAGCAGACAGAAAAAAACAGATTAAAATCAAAAGTAAGCACTCAAACATTACAGCAGTTTGGGGCCATTTAAGGAGGCAAAAAGCTTCAAACATTTCATTTTTAAAAAAGATTTTATTTATTTATTTACTTGAGAGAGAGTGCGTGAGAGAGCACAAGCAGGGTGAGGGGCAGAGGGAGAAGCAGACTCCCTGCTGAGCAGGGAGCCCGATGCGGGGCTTGGTCCAGGGAGTCCAGGACCATGACCTGAGCCGAAGGCAGATGCTTAACCAACTGAGCCACCCAGGCGTCCCACTTCAAACATTGCAAAAACCACTCAGGACATCACTGTTTAGTAACACAAAGCAATAGTTAGATTTTACACTACAAATGATCATGTTTCAAAATTCTGTTGGGTATAAACTGTCTGCAAAGACACTACAAAATGCATTTCAGATATGTTTCAATTGAAATGTTACATTCAAAGGTGCCTTGGAGCACTCTGAAAAATTCAGACACCTACAATACTTCATTCTCTGAACAGTATGCTAGTTGTTTTACAAGAATTATTTCAATTAACCTGTAAAGCGACTTAAGGTGGGAAGTAGTCCTTCTATCTACATTTTACAGATGGACATTTACAGAGGAAGTGGGTAAGGCTTAGGAAGGTAAATAACTCACCGAGGTCCAAAGAGCTAGTCAGCAGCCCAGCTGCAATCTGAACCTGGAACCTCAAATCTACTCTCAGTAAATTAAACACATAGACTGCTCATTAAGAAAGTGACTGGGATATGCAGAATTATAGACGGATTTTAATGATCCCTATCTCCTGCTAGTCATGCCTCTGTGGATTCCCCTCACCTCCTCCCCAGGTGGGCTTCTAACCAATGGAATCTGGCAAAGGTGAAGTGATGTCACCCCCTGATTAGGTTATAAGACTGTGATTTCTTTTTTGCTAGCAGGCTTTCCCTCGTGCTGGCTTTGATGGAGCAAGCTGCCATGTTGGAGAGACCACCACGGCTAGGAACTGAAGGCAGTGTCTGGCCAGCAGGCAGCCAGGAACCGACACGCTCTGTCCAACAACCTGTGAGAAGCGTGAGTCCTGGAAGCAATGACATGAGTTCAGAAGCAGTTGCTTTCCCACTCAAGCCTTGAGATGACCACAGCCCAGGCTGACACCTCCAGACCCTGAGGCCAAAGACCCCACTACGCCGCACCTGGATTCCCGACCCATAGAAACTGTGAGATAAGAAACGTTTGTTTAAGCTGCTAAGCTGTTAATTTTGGGGTAATTTGTTATCCAGTGATTGACAACTTAATATGGGGATGTACTATTATTAAAGGCCCATGTTGGTCAAAGAAAGTTGGAGAACTTTTATTTTAAAAAGTGACTCAAACATCTTTTAAGATAATTTGCAACTAGGACTCACTTTTAAATTATTTCTGGGTCAAGCAGCAAATGAAAGTGTAGTTCCAGAAGTGAAGAGATGCAATAGACTGAAACTAAGAAATCTTTTTGTATCCAAGCTTCACCAAGCTCAAGCTATGAAGAACCAGGAAGCCCAGACACAGGGCTTGAGCCAATCTCCCTGCAGTCCCAGAGGAGCCAAGACAGATGAGGGGCCATGAAATCCTAAACCCTGTCTATGCACAGGAACATCTTAAGGAGTGTGGAATCTCTCTCTGTTCACAGCATTCTCCTTCCTGAAACCAGACTGTGATATTTTTGGCACCAAGACAGCCATAAACAATTATTTTTAAAGGGAGGGAAAAGGAAATTACCTACTCGAAAAATTAATGCTGTAGATTACTCAGAAAGCAACACTGAAGCACTAGACAGGAAATGGAAGGAACAGATTGTTTCCAATGTCAACATAATTGTACCTCTTCAACACTCCTTCTGCCCACATGCTCACACTTTGTATCTGACCAAGACAATGGACAAAGCAGCCAGGATAGGAAGGTGGTTGTCCAGAAGAAAATGAATGATTTTGATATTTCCTACCTTTCTCATTTTCCCATTCATGCAATATTCTTGTAACTGTCTAATACCTGGGGGTCACATTAAAACACGAATGACTGGTTATGCGCTCTGCTTCCTCCTTGAGCCATTTCTGGCCTATGTTGAGGTTGCTAAAAAAAAATCCTCGTTTGACATTTCGCTTATGTGAGAGTGAATTTTCTGTTCAATAAACTCATTGATCTCTACAAGCTATCACTTCACCAAAGTGAAGTTTGTCCCACTACTACCACTTATGCTATCCCATTCTCTCCACCATTTTATTCCAACAGAGATGTAATTCTCGGAGTGAACTTGTGGATCGTGCCTTGGCCTCTACCTTCTTGGCTCCATCCTGGCTATGTGGAGGACGTCTCTGCTCTGCAAAACAGTAAGTTCCAGGTCCACAGTGCCTTGCCCCTTAGTTTTCACACTTATCCTTTATCATTTGAAACCCAAACAAAAATCACAGAGTTTAGTTCCAACAAACACCAGTCTATTAGTGATGATGAGCCTGTGAAAAAAACCTCAACACCAATATAACTGGTGAATCCTGAATATTTTCATATTATAGTAAGTATGCATATATTATATATATATATATATTATAATATATATAGCATTTATTTAATACCCCATATAGGGGAATACCACAGTTAAGCCTTTTTCTATGATCTGAATAATCAGAGTCATTAGTGTGGTGCATGTGTGCCTTGTAAGTGTGTTTAATTTGGTGTAAAACTGTCCAGACAATTGAGGAGCTGACCCCTGCCCCTGCAGAAGGAGACTAGAGGGGTACCTCCTGGCCCTGTCTTCAATGTGCTTTGTGACTTTCCAGACCTTAATTTCTCCATCTTTAAAAAACAAAGAACGAAGGCACATAACCTCAAAGGTCTCCTATGGCTCTGCAATGATATAGATACAGGGTGGTCATTGGCTCATTTACTGACATCACTTAATCAAATGCTGAGTACCTTGTTGTACTCATTCCATTTTCCAACAGAAAGGCCAATTCTACCTTGGGCACAGCATGCCACTGTGGATACCAAGCTCTACTCTTGGCCCACTGCTCCTATAACATTCCTGGTGGGAAATGCTGACTTTTTACCCCGGTTTCATGTCTACCAGGCGGTCTTCACTTAGGTTGCTCGTCCTCGGTTAGGGTAGGTCTCTCATTGCTATGCTCGGTCCACACCCCGTGCAAAGCTCAGTTCTAGGAGTTACCCCATGGTTGCGAAGCAGTTTGTTTCCCATCGGCCTCCTCCCCAAGCTGGACATCGAATTCCTCATGACCAGACACCAGTCTTCCACAGAATTTAATCCCCCTGAGGTCAGGGATGTTGCCGGTTTTGTTCCCTGTCATTTTTCCAGGACCCTGGCATGTAATAGTGGCTAAGGAAATATTTTCTGAACAGAAAAATGAATAAATATATGAATTATTACCTACTGACGTTAGTCTCATCATTACCTCTCAGAGGACAGCATATTATAAAAATTAAACAAATGATTGGAAGTCACAACAAAGAATTTACACTTCCAGAACATGCTAGTGAGTCCAGGAGAAAAAATCTATTTTACAAAGTACAACGTCAAAGCGTAATTATTTTGTTAAAAAGTAAAAGTGAAAATATTTCTTTAAATTTAGAAGCTTGCTAACATCATGTACTAATAAGCTATTTCAAAGGTCAATGGAAGTCTGCAAAAGCTCACATCTAGGAAAGATGAAGAGTAATTTCACTATCAATGTCTCCTTTCAAGTTCATGGTTCAGTTTTAATAAAAAAAAGTCAGAGAAGTTACTATGAAATTATTTTATAGGACTGGATTACATTTTAATTGTGGATTCCACTCCCCTTGTACTTCACATTTTCATTTTTAACAGGCTTTAAAAATGTTGCCTGCCATTAATAGAATCATACTAACACAGTATCTTACTAATAGCTTCAGCATTCTTACATAACCTCATTTCAATTTCCTAAGTAGGAAAAGTCTAAGAAGGTACCTATTAGTATAAAAAATGTAGCTTCACTTTTGTAAACACCTTATGAGTTGATCAACAATTCACAATGTATTGTAACAAATCCAAGAAACAATAATCTGTTGGCAAACACATTATTAGCCTGTTTCAAATGTGTGTAGTGTCTATTCTGATGATGGCCATATATTTTAAATATTTAATAAAATTATAATAGCTATTCGTCATGTGTTTTCTCAATCAATTACAACTCATTGGTAAATCTGTCCTATGATTTTCTTTCAAAATTTATCTGAATTCCTTTTATTAATTTTCCTTAACATAAAAGCAATTCAAAATAATTAGGCTATAAAGATAAATAAAAAGAATACCTACAATCACACCCAATGACATAGAGACAATCCCTGTAAACACCTTGCGATGGGTGCATTTTACTAAGTCTAAGTTTTTAACCCAAAATGAGATCATGCTACCTTGTAACTGGCTTGTTAAAATGTACTATGTTGTGACAAGCTTTCTATATCATTAGATATA
This sequence comes from Halichoerus grypus, assembly GCF_964656455.1. Classification (NCBI taxonomy): domain Eukaryota; kingdom Metazoa; phylum Chordata; class Mammalia; order Carnivora; family Phocidae; genus Halichoerus; species Halichoerus grypus. Next base: position 12,552,084 of record NC_135713.1, on the reverse strand, counting down.
TTTTGGTGACACTTTTCAATTTTTGCAAAATAGTTCATCATATAGAGGTACCGTATTTAGCGGCCTTTTGTTTGGGGATATTGAGCACTTTAGTAAACACTCACATATACCAGGCATCTTTAACTTCAATCCTATTACCACTTTGGGCTGGATGATTCTTAGTTTTGGGGGGTCTGTCCTGTGAATTGTAGGATGTTGGGTAGCATGGCTGGCCTCTCCCTACTGCATCCAGTAACACCCCTTACCTCAAGCTGTGGCAACCTGAAATTTCTCCAGACATTGCCAAATACTCCCTGAGGAATAAAATTGTCCTGAATTGGGAACAGCTCCCATGGACAAATAAGTGCATATACAATGGATTATTTCCACTGAGTATTTTCCCTGAAGTAGAACTGCTGAACCAAATGGCATGACTTGTAGAGGGTTTGATTGTGTGTGGCCAAATGGTTTCTCTTGAAGACAGATCATGTCAACTCCCCCAGCCAAGAGCACACAGCGAGATGTTCTGTTTCTCTTTCTCTCCAGCATTAAACTGTTTCCTTTTAAAAACATCTAAGCCAATTTGAGAGTATCTCATTGCTGTTTAAAATGTATGTTTTAAAACTCTTTGGATAATAAAACACTTTAAAGTATGTTTTTGCATCATTTGTATTTGCTTTTTGGTGAACAGTCTTTTTTTTTTTTTTTTGTCTTTTCCTGATAAAGGATTTTCTTTCTTTGGTTTTCTAAGAGTTCTTTATATATTAAGAAATTGCCACTGACTATCCTATGTTGCAAATACTTTCTTTCCCACCTTCTTATCTACCTTTATTTTCACTTATTTTTTTATGCAAAAGCTTCATAATATTATATCTCTCCACAGTTGCTTTTATAAATTCTGATCTTGGCATTATGTTAAAAAGTATTTTCCCACCTCAAAATTATATAAATATTAAACTATATTTCCTTACAGTACTTTTCTTCTTTTTTTCTTGATTTCTTATATTAAATATTTTAAGCATAGACTCTTTTTTGGGGAGTAAAGTGTGAGGTGATTTTCAAAATATTTTGACTTTAAGAGAGGGGGGCCCAGATATTTGGAGATGAATGGGACCCCCAGACCAGTTCATCACTATGTTTCACTCCGCTAGTTTCATTGCGGGATTCCCTCATTCTTCCTTGCTATTTCTCCCATCACGATCATGATTCGATCACGAAACAGGTGCCAACAGAATGAAACAGAATATAGATGGAGAAAAAAGGAAGAAACAGAAACTTAATTGTGAATGTGAAAACAGGCATCAACAATTTGTGGCTAGAAAACAAATATGTAATATAATGGTATGGACTGAGATTGCTTGCTGTTGGCTGAACGGAGTCTTATTCCCATTTAGCTCCATCCTTCAGCCCTTTGAGATTTGTGGAGTGCCTTAAGTACACAAAATGTTTCCACTTCCACAATCTCCTTACATCCTCAAAAGAATCCTACTGGAAATTTTAGTCATTCTCAGTTTACTAACGAGACAATGGGTCAGCGCCCCATAGCCATCTTATAGCTACTGGGTGACAAAACTGGGGTGCAGAGGAAATCCTTGATTCTTCGGTATATTACCACTATCTCCTGTTACAACAGCTCAAGACATCTGG